>NC_092156.1:11821788-11901788 GCF_045791955.1 Oncorhynchus clarkii lewisi | reverse complement strand
TCTATTTTTAAAATTTCAGGTGTGTACTTGAAAACACTTGTATAATAGTTATTACGATCAAGTTTATTTTTATATTTAAAAAAGCAGACGCCCACTCACACAAAACAAAATAAATAGCTTCCTAGCAAAGCCAAGTACAACATTAGTAACACTAAAACAGCCCAGCCATGGTTGATCTGGCCTCTCCTTGCGGCATGCTCCTCTTTTACGGTCTGTAAGGCTCTGTGAGTGATTAAGGCCCATGGACAGTAAATGAAGCGGTTGCTAGTTTTGGCTGAGCCTTTGGCCCAGCAGGGAGACACAGCACAGCACAGCGCTCCAGTCCAACCTCAAGTTGTCAGTTCCCGAGAAAACACCAGACCAGATAATTCTCAGCTTCAGCTGGACACACCAGAACAGATAATTCTCAGCTTCAGCTGGACACACCAGACCAGATAATTCTCAGCTTCAGCTGGACACAGCAGACCAGATAATTCTCAGCTTCAACTGGACACACCAGACCAAATAATACTGTGCTTCAGCTGGACACACCAGACCAGATAATTCTCAGCTTCAGCTGGACACAGCAGACCAGATAATACTCAGCTTCAGCTGGACACACCCGACTAGATAATACTCAGCTTCAGCTGGACACACCAGACTAGATAATACTCAGCTTCAGCTGGACACACCAGACTAGATAATACTCAGCTTCAGCTGGACACACCAGACTAGATAATACTCAGCTTCAGCTAGACACACCAGACTAGATAATACTCAGCTTCAGCTGGACACACCAGAACAGATCATTCTCAGCTTCAGCTGGACACACCAGACCAGATAATTCTCAGCTTCAGCTGGACACACCAGACCAGATAATTCTCAGCTTCAGCTGGACACACCAGACCAGATAATTCTCAGCTTCAGCTGGACACACCAGACCAGATAATTATCAGCTTCAGCTGGACACACCAGACCAGAGGGATAATACAAGACACGTTTGTGAACCAGATTCCCTCTTTCTTCCTATTTCTTTCTCTGTCGATCCACAATCTGATTCCTGAAAGGGTCTTTCTGAAAGGATAGGTCCATAGAAGATGAAGAAAACAAAACGCTGTGTCCCCAGCTAGAACATAACATTCTGAGAACCATGTGTTTCTTACAGTTTGGTGAGAGAGTGGTTGTCCTATGGTTATTTTGCATTCAATCTTCCCACAACGTTCTGGGAATGGTGCAGGATAGTTGCTTGGCTTTGGAACATTCTCAGCACTTTGAAGGAACTTGCCAAAAACGTTATTTTCTTGGTATTTCATTACTTAACAGAACATTTCCTAAAATTTAAAACATGGTTGCAACTTATGTTTAATTAAAATTTTGGTAATGTTCTAGAAACGTTCTCCAACTTGTTTGACATTGGGAATGTTCTCAAATAGTCCAGAGAACATTAGGAAACAACGTTCTTCTGGGAGAATTTCAATACTTCAGCATAACAACGTTTCTTACAGGTTTCCTTGTGGTTCTATTTAACTATTTAAAGATATGTTCTCAGATTGTTCCAGGAACTTTACGAAATCAAGACCTTCAGTGGGAATTTCAGTTCTTCAGTATAATGTTTCCTACAGGCTTCCTCATGGTTGTATTTAAGGCCATGTTCTCAAATTATTCAGTGTTCAGAAAACGTTCAATAAAAAAAACACAAGACAACTTTTGTAATGATCAGAGAACGTTCTAATAATGTTATTTAAAAACATACATTCCATTCTCAGCATCAACAAAACTCTGTCTACCCTCTATCTTGTTAGGTGTGTTCTCAGGTTGTCACGGTCTGACCTTTATTTCTGTTGTTTTGTATTTATTTAGTATGGTCAGGGCGTGAGTTGGGTGGGCAGTCTATGTTTGTTTTTCTATGTTTTGGGGCAGTTCTATGTTTTCGGCCTAGTATGGTTCTCAATCAGAGGCAGGTGTCATTAGTTGTCTCTGATTGAGAATCATACTTAGGTAGCCTGGGTTGCACTGTTTGTTTGTGGGTGATTGTCTATGTTGATGGCTTGTTTCAGCACAGGTCTCATTTTGTAGCTTCACGGTCGTATTTGGTTTATTGTTTTTGTTCCTCGTTTGTATAGTGTTCAGTTTTTCTTGATTAAAGATTTGCCATGGACACTTACCACGCCGCGTATTGGTCCTCAGATCCATCTCGTCTCTCCTCTTCGGATGAAGAGGAGGACGACCGGACAGAATCACCCACCAACCAAGGACCAAGCGGCGTGGTAGAAAACAGCGACGACAGCAGCAGCAGCAGCAGCAGCAACAACAACAGCGGCCGGTATCACAGGACTCCTGGACATGGGAGGAGATACTGAACGGAGAGGGACCCTGGGCACAGGCTGGGGAATATCGCCGCCCCAAAGCAGAGCTGGAGGCAGCGAAAGCTGAGCGGCGGCGATATGAGGAGGCAGCACGGCAGTGCGACAGGTACGAGAGACAGCCCCAAATTTTTTTTGGGGGGGGGCACACGAGGGGTGGAGCTAAGCCAGGTAGCAGACCTGCGCTCACTCCTCGTGCTTATTATAAGCAGCGAGATACTGGGCAGGCACCGTGTTATGCGGTTAAGCGCACGGTGTCGCCAGTACGTGCCCATAGCCCGGTGCGCTATGGGACAGCCCCCCGAGAGTGTCATGCGAGTGCGGGCATCGAGCCAGGGCGTATGGTGCCTGCTCAGCGGGTCTGGTCGCCGGTACGCAGTTTTGGCCCAGGGTATCCTGCGCCGGCTCTGCGTGCTGTGTCTCCGGGGCGCTGGGAGGGTGCAGTGCGTCCTCTGCCCGCGCTCCGCTCGTGCCGGGCGAATGTGGGAATGGAGCCGAAGGGAGAGGTGCGTGTAGTAAGCACTAGATCTCCCGTGCTTACCCACAGCCCGGTTCAACCTGTGCCTGCACTCTGGACGGTCCGGGCTAGAGTGGTTATCCAGCCTGGGGAGGTGGTGCCAAGGTTGCGCACCAGAGCTCCAGTGCTCCCCCACAGCCCGGTCCTTCAGGTGCCTCCTCCTAACCCCAAGCCTCCTGAAGGGCTCCCCAGCCTGGTGGTACCTGTGGCAGCCCCACGCACCAGGCTGTCTCTCTGTCTCCTCCCTGCAGGTGGTCCTGTCTGTCCGGCGCCGCTGCCGGAGTCTCCCGCCTGTCCGGCGCCTCTGCCGGAGTCTCCCGCCTGTCCGGCGCCTCTGCCGGAGCCTCCCGCCTGTCCGGCGCCTCTGCCGGAGCCTCCCGCCTGTCCGGCGCCTCTGCCGGAGCCTCCCGCCTGTCCGGCGCCGCCGCCGGAGCCTCCCGCCTGTCCGGCGCCGCCGCCGGAGCCTCCCGCCTGTCCGGCGCCGCCGCCGGAGCCTCCCGCCTGTCCGGCGCCGCCGCCGGAGCCTCCCGCCTGTCCGGCGCCTCTGCCGGAGCCTCCCGCCTGTCCGGCGCCTCTGCCGGAGCCTCCCGCCTGTCCGGCGCCTCTGCCGGAGCCTCCCGCCTGTCCGGCGCCTCTGCCGGAGCCTCCCGCCTGTCCGGCGCCTCTGCCGGAGCCTCCCGCCTGTCCGGCGCCTCTGCCGGAGCCTCCCGCCTGTCCGGCGCCTCTGCCGGAGCCTCCCGCCTGTCCGGCGCCTCTGCCGGAGTCTCCCGTCTGTCCGGCGCCGCTGCCGGAGTCTCCCGCCTGTCCGGCGCCTCTGCCGGAGCCTCCCGCCTGTCCGGCGCCTCTGCCGGAGCCTCCCGCCTGTCCGGCGCCGCTGCCGGAGCCTCCCGCCTGTCCGGCGCCGCTGCCGGAGCCTCCCGCCTGTCCGGCGCCGCTGCCGGAGCCTCCCGCCTGTCCGGCGCCTCTGCCGGAGCCTCCCGCCTGTCCGGCGCCTCTGCCGGAGCCCCTCTGCCCAGAGCTGCTGCCGGAGCCCCTCTGTCCCGAGCAGCTGTCTCTCTGTCCCGAGCAGCTGTCTCTCTGTCCCGAGCAGCTGTCTCTCTGTCCCGAGCAGCTGTCTCTCTGTCCCGAGCAGCTGTCCCTCTGTCCCGAGCTGCCCCTCTGTCCAGTGGGGTCATTGAGAGGGGTGGTCATGCTGAGAAAGCCACGGAGGCGGACAATAAGGCGGACTAAGACAATGATGAGGTGGGGTCCGCGTCCCGCGCCAGAGCCGCCACCGCGGACAGACGCCCACCCAGACCCTCCCCTATAGGTCAAGGTTTTGCGGCCGGAGTCCGCACCTTTGGGGGGGGGTACTGTCACGGTCTGACCTTTATTTCTGTTGTTTTGTATTTATTTAGTATGGTCAGGGCGTGAGTTGGGTGGGCAGTCTATGTTTGTTTTTCTATGTTTTGGGGCAGTTCTATGTTTTCGGCCTAGTATGGTTCTCAATCAGAGGCAGGTGTCATTAGTTGTCTCTGATTGAGAATCATACTTAGGTAGCCTGGGTTGCACTGTTTGTTTGTGGGTGATTGTCTATGTTGATGGCTTGTTTCAGCACAGGTCTCATTTTGTAGCTTCACGGTCGTATTTGGTTTATTGTTTTTGTTCCTCGTTTGTATAGTGTTCAGTTTTTCTTGATTAAAGATTTGCCATGGACACTTACCACGCCGCGTATTGGTCCTCAGATCCATCTCGTCTCTCCTCTTCGGATGAAGAGGAGGACGACCGTGACACAGGTGTGTTGGCCTTGCCCACTAAATGGCCACACCTGATCTCAATGAGTGCTTGTTGTCTTTGAAATGAGGTCTGTTTGAATTGCCTAAAATTAACAGCTTTGTATGCTTAAAAAAATATGACACGCTAGCTCGATCCTGATGGCGCAGTTCTCAGAACCTCAGAGCAATTTTAAAATATAGGTTCCCAGAACAAGCAAAATGTTCACTTCCGTTCTCAGTACGTTTTAAAACCTAAAGAGGTTTTACTAGTCAGGAAATTTATGGACTCATTCCCAGAACTAATGGGAAACCAAAAATATACTTTCCCACAACTTCCAAGGAACCAAATATGCTAGCTGGGCTTGTACCTGAGATCCTGCCTGCCTGCCTGCCTGCTTGCACAGACCTGAGACCAAAAGCTGTTATTAGATTTTATTCTATCGTGGCCCTGTTTTCCTCTTGTTGCTGAACATTGAGTCCCTATCTGGATGATAAGGACGTCTCATCAACCCCAGTCTCACCGGCACGCCACACTGCTCCACTCAGCTATGCTACGCAGGCTATCCCTGACACACACAACCAATCTCTCTACCTTTCTCAGAGCCTCTCACAATAAATATCTGATCCTATTCAAACATGGCTGCCACTTTCTTTCTCTAGGATGTAGAAACAGTAATCAGCCATCCCATACAAGTCACTCCATACCCCTTATAGGTCCCTCCATTCCCAATACAAGTCTCTCCATTCCCCGTACTATTCCCTCCATACCCCGTACAAGTCCCTCCATACCCGTACTAGTCCCTCTATACCCCTTACAAGTCCCTCCATTCCCCATACAAGTCCCTCCATTCCCTGTACTAGTCCCTCCATACCCCGTTCTAGTCTCTCCGTACCCCGCACTAGTCCCCCCATATCCCTTACAAGTCCCTCCATTCCCCGTACTAGTCCCTCCATACCCCGTACTAGCCCCCCATACCCCTTACAAGTTCCCCTGTTCCCCGTACTAGTCCCTCCATACCCCATACAAGTCCCTCTATACCCATTACAAGTCCCTCCATTCCCCATACAAGTCCCTCCATACCCCATACAAGTCCCTCCATTCCCCGTACAAGTCCCTCCATACCCCATACAAGTCCCTCTATACCCCTTACAAGTCCCTCTATACCCCTTACAAGTCCCACCATACCCCGTACAAGTCTCTCCATACCCCATACAAGTCACTCTATACCCCTTACAAGTCCCACCATACCCCGTACACGTCCCTCCATTCCCTGTACAAGTTCCTCCATACCCCATACAAGTCCCTCCGTACCCTGTACAAGTCCCTCCATTCCCATACAAGTCCCTCCATTCCCCAAACATGTCCCTCTGTATCCCATACAAGTCTCTCCATACCCCATACCAGTCCCTCCATTCCCTGTGCAAGCCCCTCGATACCCAATACAAGTCCCTCCATACCCCATACAAGTCCCTCCATACCCCGTACTAGTCCCTCCATACCCCAGACAATTTGCTCTGTATCCCATACAAGGCCCTCCATTCCCCATGCAAGTCCCTCCATACCCCGTACTAGTCCCTCCACACCCCATGCAAGTCCCTCCATCCCCCTTACTAGTCCCTCCATATTCCTTACAAGTCCCTCCATACCCCATACAAGTCCCTTCATTCCCCATACAAGTCCCTCCATACCCCATACAAGTCCCTCTATACCCCATACAAGTCCCACCATACCCCGTACAAGTCTCTCCATACCCCATACAAGTCACTCTATACCCCTTACAAGTCCCACCATACCCCATGCAAGTCCCTCCATACCCCGTACTAGTCCCTCCACACCCCATGCAAGTCCCTCCATACCCCGTACTAGTCCCTCCATATTCCTTACAAGTCCCTCCATACCCCATACAAGTCCCTTCATTCCCCATACAAGTCCCTCCATACCCCATACAAGTCCCTCTATACCCCTTACAAGTCCCTCTATACCCCTTACAAGTCCCACCATACCCCGTACAAGTCTCTCCATACCCCATACAAGTCACTCTATACCCCTTACAAGTCCCACCAAACCCCGTACACGTCCCTCCATTCCCTGTACAAGTTCCTCCATACCCCATACAAGTCCCTCCATACCCTGTACAAGTCCCTCCATTCCCATACAAGTCCCTCCATTCCCCAAACATGTCCCTCTGTATCCCATACAAGTCCCTCCATACCCCATACCAGTCCCTCCATTCCCCATGCAAGTCCCTTCATACCCCATACAAGTCCCTCCATACCCCGTACTAGTCCCTCCATACCCCAGACAAGTCACTCTGTATCCCATACAAGTCCCTCCATTCCCCATGCAAGTCCCTCCATACCCCGTACGAGTCCCTCCACACCCCATACAAGTCCCTTCATACCCCATACAAGTACCTCCATATTCCTTACAAGTCCCTCCATACCCCATACAAGCCCCTCCATATTCCTTACAAGTCCCTCCATACCCCATACAAGTCCTTTCATTCCACATACGAGTGCCTCCATACCCCATACAAGTCTCTCCATATCCCTAACAAGTCCCTCCATACACAATATAAGTCCCTCCACACCCCATACATGTCCCTCCATACCGCATACGAGTCCCTCCACACCCCATACAAGTCCCTCCATACCCCATACAAGTCCCTCCATACCCCGTACAAGTCCCTCCATATTCCTTACAAGTCCCTCCATACCCCATACAAGTCCCTCCACATTCCTCCTTCCTTACAAGTCCCTTCATTCCCCATACAAGTCTCTCCATATCCCTTACAAGTCCCTCCATACCCCATACAAGTCTCTCCATATCCCTAACAAGTCCCTCCATACACAATATAAGTCCCTCCACACCCCATACAAGTCACTCTATACCCCTTACAAGTCCCACCATACCCCGTACAAATCCCTCCATTCCCTGTACAAGTTCCTCCATACCCCATACAAGTCCCTCCAAACCCCATACTAGTCCCTCCATACCCCAGACAAGTCCCTCTGTATCCAATTCGAGTACCCCCATTCCCCATACATGTCCCTCCATACCCCATACGAGTCCCTCCACACCCCATACAAGTCCCTCCATACCCCATACAAGTCCCTTCATACCCCGTACAAGTCCCTCCATATTCCTTACAAGTCCCTCCATACCCCATACAAGTCCCTTCATATTCCTTACAAGTCCCTCCATACCCCATACAAGTCCCTCCATATTCCTTACAAGTCCCTTCATACCCCGTACAAGTCCCTCCATACCCCTACAAGTCCCTCCATATTCCTTACAAGTCCCTCCATACCCAATACAAGTCCCTTCATTCCCCATACAAGTCCCTCCATATCCCTTACAAGTCCCTCCATACCCCATACAAGTCCCTTCATTCCCAATACAAGTCCCTTCATACCCCATACAAGTCCCTCCATACCCCGTACTAGTCCCTCCACACCCCATACAAGTCCCTTCATACCCCGTACAAGTCCCTCCATATTCCTTACAAGTCCCTCCATACCCCATACAAGTCCCTCCATTCCCCGTACAAGTCCCTCCATATCCCATACAAGTCCCTCCAAACCCCGTACTAGTCCCTCCATACCCCAGACAAGTCCGTCTGTATCCCATTCGAGTACCCCCATTCCCCATACATGTCCCTCCATAACCCATACGAGTCCCTCCACACCCCATACAAGTCCCTCCATACCCCATACAAGTCCTTTCATTCCCCATACAAGTCCCTCCATACCCTGTACAAGACCCTCAATACCCCGTATAAGTCCCTTCATACCCAATACTAGTCCCTCCATACTCCAGACAAGTCACTCCATATTCCTTACAAGTCCCTCCATACCCCATACAAGTCCTTTCATTCCCCATACAAGTCCCTCCATACCCTGTACAAGTCCCTCCATACCCAAAATAAGTCCCTTCATACCCCATACAAGTCCCTCTGTATCCCATACAAGTCCCTCCGTTCCCCATGCAAGTCCCTCCATACCCAATACAAGTCCCTCCATACCCCTTACAAGTCCCTCCATACCCCATACAAGTCCCTCCATTCCCCAAACATGTCCCTCTGTATCCCATACAAGTCCCTCCATACCCCATACCAGTCTCTCCATTCCCCATGCAAGTCCCTTCATACCCCATACAAGTCCCTCCATACCCCGTACTAGTCCCTCCATACCCCAGACAAGTCACTCTGTATCCCATACAAGTCCCTCCATTCCCCATGCAAGTCCCTCCATACCCCGTACGAGTCCCTCCACACCCCATACAAGTCCCTTCATACCCCATACAAGTACCTCCATATTCCTTACAAGTCCCTCCATACCCCATACAAGCCCCTCCATATTCCTTACAAGTCCCTCCATACCCCATACAAGTCCTTTCATTCCACATACGAGTGCCTCCATACCCCATACAAGTCTCTCCATATCCCTAACAAGTCCCTCCATACACAATATAAGTCCCTCCACACCCCATACATGTCCCTCCATACCGCATACGAGTCCCTCCACACCCCATACAAGTCCCTCCATACCCCATACAAGTCCCTCCATACCCCGTACAAGTCCCTCCATATTCCTTACAAGTCCCTCCATACCCCATACAAGTCCCTCCACATTCCTTAGAAGTCCCTTCATTCCCCATACAAGTCTCTCCATATCCCTTACAAGTCCCTCCATACCCCATACAAGTCTCTCCATATCCCTAACAAGTCCCTCCATACACAATATAAGTCCCTCCACACCCCTTACAAGTCCCACCATACCCCGTACAAATCCCTCCATTCCCTGTACAAGTTCCTCCATACCCCATACAAGTCCCTCCAAACCCCATACTAGTCCCTCCATACCCCAGACAAGTCCCTCTGTATCCAATTCGAGTACCCCCATTCCCCATACATGTCCCTCCATACCCCATACGAGTCCCTCCACACCCCATACAAGTCCCTCCATACCCCATACAAGTCCCTTCATACCCCGTACAAGTCCCTCCATATTCCTTACAAGTCCCTCCATACCCCATACAAGTCCCTTCATATTCCTTACAAGTCCCTCCATACCCCATACAAGTCCCTCCATATTCCTTACAAGTCCCTTCATACCCCGTACAAGTCCCTCCATACCCCTACAAGTCCCTCCATATTCCTTACAAGTCCCTCCATACCCCATACAAGTCCCTTCATTCCCCATACAAGTCCCTCCATATCCCTTACAAGTCCCTCCATACCCCATACAAGTCCCTTCATTCCCCATACAAGTCCCTCCATATCCCTTACAAGTCCCTCCATATCCCATACAAGTCTCTCCATATTCCTAACAAGTCCCTCCATACACAATACAAGTCCCTCCACACCCCATACAAGTCCCACCATAACCCGTACACGTCCCTCCATTCCCTGTACAAGTTCCTCCATACCCCATACAAGTCCCTCCATACCCTGTACAAGTCCCACCATTCCCATACAAGTCCCTCCATTCCCCAAACATGTCCCTCTGTATCCCATACAAGTCCCTCCATACCCCATACCAGTCCCTCCATTCCCCGTGCAAGTCCCTCGATACCCAATACAAGTCCCTCCATACCCCATACAGGTCCCTCCATACCCCGTACTAGTCCCTCCACACCCCATACAAGTCCCTTCATACCCCATACAAGTCCCTCCATACCCCGTACTAGTCCCTCCACACCCCATACAAGTCCCTTCATACCCCGTACAAGTCCCTCCATATTCCTTACAAGTCCCTCCATACCCCATACAAGTCCCTCCATATTCCTTACAAGTCCCTCCATACCCCATACAAATCCCTCCATTCCCCGTACAAGTCCCTCCATATCCCATACAAGTCCCTCCAAACCCCGTACTAGTCCCTCCATACCCCAGACAAGTCCGTCTGTATCCCATTCGAGTACCCCCATTCCCCATACATGTCCCTCCATAACCCATACGAGTCCCTCCACACCCCATACAAGTCCCTCCATACCCCATACAAGTCCTTTCATTCCCCATACAAGTCCCTCCATACCCTGTACAAGACCCTCAATACCCCGTATAAGTCCCTTCATACCCAATACTAGTCCCTCCATACTCCAGACAAGTCACTCCATATTCCTTACAAGTCCCTCCATACCCCATACAAGTCCTTTCATTCCCCATACAAGTCCCTCCATACCCTGTACAAGTCCCTCCATACCCAAAATAAGTCCCTTCATACCCCATACAAGTCCCTCTGTATCCCATACAAGTCCCTCCGTTCCCCATGCAAGTCCCTCCATACCCAATACAAGTCCCTCCATACCCCTTACAAGTCCCTCCATACCCCATACAAGTCCCTTCATACCCTGTACAAGTCCCTCCATATTCCTTACAAGTCCCTCCATACCCCATACAAGTCCCTTCATATTCCTTACAAGTCCCTCCATACCCCATACAAGTCCCTCCATATTCCTTACAAGTCCCTTCATACCCCGTACAAGTCCCTCCATACCCCTACAAGTCCCTCTGTATCCCATACAAGTCCCTCCATTCCCCATGCAAGTCCCTTCATACCCCGTACTAGTCCCTCCACACCCCATGCAAGTCCCTCCATACCCCATACAAGTCCCTTCATTCCCCATACAAGTCCCTCCATATCCCTTACAAGTCCCCCCATACCCCATACAAGTCTCTCCATATCCCTACCAAGTCCCTCCATACACAATACAAGTCCCTCCACACCCCATACAAGTCCCTCCATACCCCATACAAGTCACTCCATATTCCTTACAAGTCCCTCCATACCACATACAAGTCCCCCCATACCCTGTACAAGTCCCTCCATACCCTGTACAAGTCCCTCCATACCCAAAATAAGTCCCTTCATACCCCATACAAGTCCCTCTGTATCCCATACAAGTCCCTCCGTTCCCCATGCAAGTCCCTCCATACCCAATGCAAGTCCCTCCATACCCCTTACAAGTCCCTCCATACCCCATACAAGTCCCTCCATACCCTGTATAAGTCCCTTCATACCCCATACAAGTCCCTCCATACCCCATACAAGTCTCTCCATACCCCATACAAGTCCCTCCATTCCCCGTACAAGTCCCTCCATACCCCATGCAAGTTCCTCCATATCCCTTACAAGTCCCTCCATACCCCATACAAGTCCCTTCATACCCCATACAAGTCCCTCCATTCCCCGTGCAAGTCCCTCCATACCCCGTTCAAGTCCCTCCATACCCCATACAAGTCCCTACATACCCAATACAAGTCCCTCCATACCCCATGCAAGTTCCTCCATATCCCTTACAAGTCCCTCCATACCCCATACAAGTCCCTTCATACCCCATACAAGTCCCTCCATACCCCATACAAGTCCCTCCATACCCCATACAAGTCCCTCCATACCCCATACAAGTCCCTCCATTCCCCGTACAAGTCCCTCCATACCCCGTTCAAGTCCCTCCATACCCCTTACAAGTCCCTTCATACCCCATACAAGTCCCTCCATACCCCATACAAGTCCCTTCATACCCCATACAAGTCCCTCCATACCCCATACAAGTCCCTCCATACCCCATACAAGTCCCTCCATTCCCCGTACAAGTCCCTCCATACCCCGTTCAAGTCCCTCCATACCCCTTACAAGTCCCTCCATACCCCATACAAGTCCCTCCATACCCTGTATAAGTCCCTTCATACCCCATACAAGTCCCTCCATACCCCATACAAGTCCCTTCATACCCCATACAAGTCCCTCCATACCCCATACAAGTCCCTCCATACCCCATACAAGTCCCTCCATACCCCATACAAGTCCCTCCATTCCCCGTACAAGTCCCTCCATACCCCGTTCAAGTCCCTCCATACCCCTTACAAGTCCCTCCATACCCCATACAAGTCCCTCCATACCCTGTATAAGTCCCTTCATACCCCATACAAGTCCCTCCATACCCCATACAAGTCCCTTCATACCCCATACAAGTCCCTCCATACCCCATACAAGTCCCTCCATACCCCATACAAGTCCCTCCATACCCCATACAAGTCCCTCCATACCCCATACAAGTCCCTCCATTCCCCGTACAAGTCCCTCCATACCCCGTTCAAGTCCCTCCATTCCCCGTACAAGTCCCTCCATACCCCGTTCAAGTCCCTCCATTCCCCGTACAAGTCCCTCCATACCCCGTTCAATTCCCACCATTCCCCGTACAAGTCCCTCCATACCCCGTTCAAGTCCCTCCATACCCCATACAAGTCCCTCCATACCCCGTTCAAGTCCCTCCATACCCCATACAAGTCCCTCCATACCCCGTTCAAGTCCCTCCATACCCCATACAAGTCCCTCCATACCCCATACAAGTCCCTACATACCCAATACAAGTAAAAAGCAATCTCAAAGAAATTCTAAAAGAAGAGGAAATGCACTGACACGCACACACACGCGCACACACACACACACACACACACACACACACACACACACACACACACACACACACACACACACACACACACACACACACACACACACACACACACACACACACACACACACACACACACACTGCACTGTCCGGCCTCAGCCTGCAGGATGTGGGTCTGCTTATCTCTCATGCAGATCTATCTCCAGCCCTTCGTCTGTCCAGGAGGGCCAGCCCGTCTTAGTCCACTCCCAGTCCACTGATATCTCCTCAGAGGCCCTGCGAAGAGTTAGCAAATAAACCCAGAAATCCCTCTCCCAGAGCCTGCCTCTCTGGCTGTACCGCTGCACTGCCGCTCTGCTTAAGCTTGGCTTAGCACATTTCAGCAGAGGAAATAACTAAAAATGCTTGTTTTATCTGACAAGCCCTCCATCACACCTGTCCCTCTGACTGGGGGACACATTCTGGAGCTCTATTTTTTATCTCACTGAAAGCCAGTTGACCGCATAGCAAGGCGATTATGCATTGTACAATCTATTCTGCGTCTGCTATGTTAAAATACATTTTAAACGTTATTATCATCACCATCTGTGACAATCAGAACACCTTTCAGAAGTTGGTCAACTGACAAACTCCTTGTGTTGAGTGAAACTATTTTGAAAGGGTTATACTATGTTATCATTTTTTTGTCAAATTATACAGATAAAAACTTGGGCAGGAGGAATTGAAAACAGGCCAGAGTCTGAAAATGACTAAGGAGGGAAAAAAAGTCCCTTTTCCTTTAAGGCTTGCCTGCCTGCATGAGCCCTCGAGCAATGTGGACAGTGTGCTTGAACCAGTTGTCTTAGAAATCAGACACAGAGACCATGCAGTGTTATTACATTACAGTATTTGTTTACAGTAACATGTTTTGCGTGTCAGCAATCAAATTTTCAAGGTATGTAACTTTCAAAATTCAGAAATCATCCCTGTGTTATGCAGCATCATACGAAAGTTACATATCTTGAAAACTTGATTGGTGACAAGCAAAACATTTTGGGACTATGTCAGCAATTGACTGATGAAACAAATACCGAAATATCGTTTTTGGGTGGAGTTTTCCTTTAAAGCCCCTCTCTAGAAGTAATGCTTTTCACAAGGATCCACTCATTCAAAAAGAGGATTCTGTTCTGCACTAGTGTTCTTCAGAACTGAAAGCTCCAACCTGGTCATGGAAGGCGTAGGTGTGGAAGGCCTGTGTCACATGCAGCTAAAAGCTCAATGGACATTGAGTCCACACATTACACAACACAGGAAGCACTGGTGAGAACAGCTAGCCTCCACCCCCACACTGAAACAATGGCACACTTCAAAAGCCAGATTTATTTCGATATTCGTACTACAGAGGGAATCATTATAGGAACTCTCTGCTCTTTTAGGGGAGAGGATACAACCTAAAAACTGAAAGAAAGAAAGAAAGAAAGAAAGAAAGAAAGAATGAAAAAAATAAAGAAAGTGGGAGAGAAAGAGGCCTTCGGTATCCTGGTCAACATGTGTGACATTGTTGTAAAAAAAAATTATAAAATATGTCCTAGAAGTCTGACATCTGGAATGCAAGAGATTTACCAGAAATAGGCCAGATCCTCCTGACTGCTGTTTTGTCATAAGTAAGTGGTCTATTTTTTGCCCGGGGAGGGGGGGGGGGGGGGGGTTTCATGTTGAGAATGACAGGAAGAGGAAAGAGAAGAGGAAGGAGTAATGATGGGCAGCAGAGTAGGTAACCCCATGGATAGACGTGGGTGTTATGCCTGGAGTAATGATGGGCAGCAGAGTAGGTAAACCCATGGATAGACGTGGGTGTTATGCCTGGAGTAATGATGGGCAGCAGAGTAGGTAACCCCATGGATAGACGTGGGTGTTATGCCTGGAGTAATGATGGGCAGCAGAGTAGGTAACCCCATGGATAGACGTGGGCGTTATGCCTGGAGTAATGATGGGCAGCAGAGTAGGTAAACCCATGGATAGACGTGGGTGTTATGCCTGGAGTAATGATGGGCAGCAGAGTAGGTAAACCCATGGATAGACGTGGGCGTTATGCCTGGAGTAATGATGGGCAGCAGAGTAGGTAAACCCATGGATAGACGTGGGCGTTATGCCTGGAGTAATGATGGGCAGCAGAGTAGGTAAATCCATGGATAGACGTGGGTGTTATGCCTGCATACGTACTGTATCCCACCTTAAATAGATCTGTCCATGACGATATCAGAGGAAATTAAAAAGCTATCCACTGCATTAAAGATACGACAGGAAAGTGATTACTTAACTATGTGTTTTTCCTCAGTTTACTGCAAAATCACAGCTTTCCAATCTAGGGAATCTGCTCCTTAAATCAGGCTCCTTTCATTAATGATTATTGAATAAATACCACATTTCCATTTTGGCTCTTTGAGCTCAACCTAACGCCATAGAAAAACAGAGTAAGGATGAATGACTGTGTTCTTCTATCCAACCCACCTCCTTCCTGCCAAGTGGGTTTATACCAGGAAGCAAGACTGACCAGAGGTGAGCTTCCCTTTGTGAATCATATTTAATGGCTTTTGCCCATCTCAAATCCTGAAAAACCCCTGCAAAGTCATAACTTTGGTTTGATATTGTTATAGTCTTGTATGACACACAGTGGAGGCTGGTGGGAGGAGCTATAGGAGGACGGGACTCATTGTAATGGCTAGAGTGGAATAAATGGAATGGAGTCGATCATGTGGTTTCCATGTGTTTGATGTGTTTGATACCATTCCATTTATTCCATTCCAACCATTACAATGAACCCGTCCTCCTATAACTCCTCCCACCAGCCTCCACTGACAGCCGGTCTGTTTGTGTGCCTATGGCTCTACGAGGATATTTTTGACCATCACTGGCATGAGTGCGCACTCAGCAGGATGTGTGATGTCAGAGCTGAGACGAAAGGAGGTTCCGGTCATAGCAGCAAGGTACTACACATGTGATATGAAATCACAATGATTGAGAGTTCTCACGGATCTGACCCATAACGGAAATGCTGCATCCATAACTCACACACAGCATGAGACCGGCATAACGGACAGACTCATTCTTTTACATCAGCCATACATGGAGGACAACATCCCACAGGATCTTCCTAAGCAACTCTACCAGTGTATTTCACTTACGGTAAGTCATTCCATTAAGGTGAAGAGAGGAATGGTTGCACAATGGCTACGTCTCAAACGTATGGGCCCTGGTCAAAAGTAGTGCACTACATAGGGAATAGGGTGTAATTTGGGACACAGGCAATAGCTTTAATCAAGTAGGGCAAGAATCCTAAAATACCTGACATGAACAAATTTAGACTCCAATAGCTAATTTAGCTGTCTTACAGAGAGCCATGCAGATGGAGAGTATCTAACACCATTTTAACTTTAAAATGTATGTCAAACAAAAACCAATGATTGCAAAGTTAAACAAACTCTATTCACAATGACTACTTTTTACAATTTACACACAAAAAAAACAACATTTATTTGAAGAACAGTGCAGATACAAAGTTTGGTAACAGACCGTCCGCACGAACAGCACAAACCGTCATTCTGTTACCAAACTTCGCATCTGCACGGTTCTTCAAGTAAATGTGTTTTGGTAAAATCTTCTTTGGAAATTTTTAAAAGTAGTCCTTCTGCTTAGAGTTGGCTTAACTTTGCAATCATTTGTTTTTGTTTGACATATATTTTAAAGTGAAAAAATCTGAGTCTCAGTGTCACTCTGTTACTGTGGAATTACCAAAAAATGCAATGCTATAATTAGCTCCAACAAACGGTTCTGTTAATACAAACTGTATTATCTCACAAATACCTCTTATGAAAAAGTTGTGAAGTTATTTGAGAATATTTTCGTCATTATTACAACATTATGTATCTCATTTTTATGCTAGCTTTCTAACATTGTTCGCTACATTTTCACCTGTTATTGTTAGCTGGCCCTTCATGTTTATTATTATTTCCAGGCCACATCTTGTATGGATAAATGGACAGTTAATTGGATAATCACAGCTGATTGACATGGCATAGAATTGCAAACATTTTTTATCTTCTATCAACATTAAATAACATAAACTGAGGAAGTGTCTCTCTCTCACGATCTCTCTAATAGGAGTAAAATCTTCATAACTTCACCTACCCAATCAGTGTAAAAGTTCCAGAGGCATCTACCTCTAATTCACTCACATAGGCCACCTCTCTCTCTCTGTCTCTTTCTTCCTTTATCTCTCCCTCTCTCTCTGTCTCTTTCTTCCTTTATCTCTCCCTCTCTCTGTCTCTTTCTTCCTCTATCTCTCCCTCTCTCTGTCTCTTTCTTCCTCTATCTCTCCCTCTCTCTGTCTCTTTCTTCCTCTATCTCTCCCTCTCTCTGTCTCTTTCTTCCTCTATCTCTCCCTCTCGCTCTGTCTCTTTCTTCCTCTATCTCTCCCTCTCTCTGTCTCTTTCTTCCTCTACCTCTCCCTCTCTCTGTCTCTTTCTTCCTCTATCTCTCCCTCTCTCTCTGTCTCTTTCTTCCTCTATCTCTCTCTGTCTCTTTCTTCCTCTATCTCTCCCTCTCTCTGTCTCTTTCTTCCTCTATCTCTCCCTCTCTCTGTCTCTTTCTTCCTCTATCTCTCCCTCTCTCTGTCTCTTTCTTCCTCTATCTCTCCCTCTCGCTCTCTCTTTCTTCCTCTATCTCTCCCTCTCTCTGTCTCTTTCTTCCTCTACCTCTCCCTCTCTCTGTCTCTTTCTTCCTCTATCTCTCCCTCTCTCTCTGTCTCTTTCTTCCTCTATCTCTCTCTGTCTCTTTCTTCCTCTATCTCTCCCTCGCTCTATCTCTTTCTTCCTCTCTCTGTCTCTTTCTTCCTCTATCTCTCACTCTCTCTGTCTCTTTCTTCCTCTATCTCTCCCTCTGTCTCTTTCTTCCTCTATCTCTCCCTCTCTCTCTGTCTCTTTCTTCCTCTATCTCTCCCTCTCTCTCTGTCTCTTTCTTCCTCTATCTCTCCCTCTCTCTGTCTCTTTCTCCCTCTTTCTGTCTCTTTCTTCCTCTATCTCTCCCTCTCTCTGTCTCTTTCTTCCTCTATCTCTCCCTCTCTTTCTTCCTCTATCTCTCCTTCTCTCATTTTCTTTCTCTTGCTCCAGCAGATGGAAAGCAGAGTTTCATTACAGTGGAATCGGCTGGAATCAGCTTGTTTCCGTTCCTGACAGCCGTAGGTAAAAGGAAAAGTATCAACACACAACTGTCAACAATGTGCCTCTGTTTTCATAATGAGAGACTAAAGAAGAGGAGAAGACCGGAATTTATGGAGGAGTGTTTGTACAATTTACAGTAGATTTGTCTGCCATCGTGACAGGGGTCTGTCAAAGTACTTTATGGTGGAGGGATCTTGGCTGCAGTCTGGCTGGGGGAGGCCCAGAGGAAGCGATTGCTTGTTCAGTTTACAGTGAATGGTTCCCTTCCTGCTCCTGCCACGGCCCCGGAGGCCAGGGTGCAGGGCTCTTTCTTTGTGTGTGCATGCAAGAGAGGCCTGCCTGACCAGCCTGCATGGGACGTGTCTCATTGTCCAGTGAACCTATCATAGCCTTTAACACATGGAACAGCACAGCCAACAGCAGGGGGCACACTTAACTACAGCCACCGGTTCTGTTAGCCATTTGGCTCAGCTGCTTCAGCTCACCACCCAGCGTGCACTGGTCAATCATTCAGGATATACTGTAATGATTACTTCCTGTTTTATGGAAAATAAACTCGTAGTCAAGAGAAAGTGACACATTTTAGAATAATTACTTTGTATGGCTATTATGCTTGACTGACAATTGACCCTCTCCGGACAGCAGAATATTTGGTTTATGTAACTGTAGATACATTTAAACCTTGAGCAGAGGTCAAATGTTAAGATAAGAAATTATTGCAATCGAGTTACTTTATGGTAGTGATTGGTTACCATAGTCAGTCTCTCTGCCACTTGCTGCTTGCAAAATAAAAGTGATGGATTACTTTTACGTACAGTGCCTTCTGAAAGTATTCAGAACCTTTGGCTTTATCCAAATTTTGATACATTAAAGCCTTATTCTAAAATGGATTCAGGTTTTAAGACATTTTTGATAATTGATAAAAATAAAACATTTACATAAGTATTCAGACTCTTTACTCAGTACTTTGTTGAAGCACCTTTGCCAGTGATTACAACATCGAGTCTTCTTGGATCTGACGCTACAAGCTTGGCAAAACAGTATTTTTTCATCAAGGATCTCTCTGTACTTTGCTCCGTTCATCTTTGCCTCGATCCTGACTAGTCTCCCAGTCCCTGCTGCTGAAAAACATCCCCACATGATGATGCTGCCACCACCATGTTTCATCGTAGTGATGGTGCCAGGTTTCCTCCAGACATGACACTTGGCATTCAGGCCAAAGAGTTCAATCTTGGTTTCATCAGACCAGAGAATCTTGTTTTATATTATAAAGGTATTTCTGTTTTGAATTTTAATACATTGGCAGAAATTTCTAAAAACCTGTATTCGCTTTGTCATTATGGGGTATTGGGTGTAAATTGCTGAGCATTTAAAAAAATCAATTTTAGGATAAGGCTGTAACGTAAGAAAATGTGGACAAAGTCAAGGAATCTGAAAACTGATAGGCCTCAATTTTAATGTAAGGGAGGAGTGTTACTATTTCCTGTTAAAAAAACAAGTTAAGAAAATGAAAATATCACAATGTGATGTAACTTATGTCCAGGGCCATAACCAGGGTTTGAGTTTTAGTGAGGCCTGATTTTTTTAAAAGTTGAATGTCATATGCTGCATTTCTATACAATAATTAAAACAAATGTTAAAATGCTATTTGGAGAACAGCAAAAACAACCAGAAATGTCCCCAGTCACCTTGGCTGCTGTAGGTTCAATCACCTCAGTTGAACTACAAACACATAGCCTATTAGCCATACCATTGTAATGTTACACCCCTGACAAAAGAAAAAAAAGTGTCAACGACAGAGCCCTTGTTACATTCTTTTGGGAGAACCCTGAAACATATAAAAGTTCCTATCTTGTTTGATAAGATTAGTACATATTTTCTCAGGGGACCCCACATGGGGACCCAACCCCAAGTTTGGGAACCACTGTATAAACCTTTCTGCTTACTTCTCTCTCTCTGTCTCCTCTACTTCCTCATGCATGCATTGCAGCCTGCCTCAGCCTCCCCACTGAGCGCCAACTCACTGTCTGTCTCAGTGGCCTACTCTCTGTAAAGCAAAGTTATTATGAGAACTTAGAAGCATACTTTTTGTTTCTGCTGAGGTAGGCTATGTTTAACGTTAGCCTCTTACTTCATCCTTCGAGCTGGCTAAGTAAATACTAGCCAGAGCCCTTCCTTTATTGTGTATGTTTGTCCCTTTTGAAGGTTTAATAAAACCTTAATTCAGCCAATAAATCCATATTTCCATTGTTGGAATACTTAACAGACTGAACAGTCATGCACCAATGAGATGAATTAGTTTCAATTCAGCCTCATCTAGCCTTGGTATGGAATAACTGATAACTGACAGAGAAAGAACCAGTGGAGGCAGCAACAAGCAGGTAGCAGGTAGAGGGGGGCCAGGTAAGACTGGGTCAGGCATGTCCAGGTGTCAGGTCAGGGTATTCTCAGTCACGGTCCAAGAGCCTCAGGTCCTCCAGAAGGTGAGACAGAGAAAGAGAAAAGATGAGGGTTTGTGAGAGCATGGCTAACATAGTACGCCACATGCACTGGGGGTAGATAATAATCAACAGTATTGCTGTGGACACTGGATGATCTGACGAATACACACACCTTTTTGACCTCGCTGTGATATTGTACTTATGTTACTTTTCTGAGTACATATTATTATTATTATTTTTTTAACTTAACCTTTATTCAACTAGGCAAGTCAGTTAAGAGCTTGAGAACAAATTCTCATTTACAATGACGGCCTAACAAACCCGGACGATGCTGGGCCAATTGTGCGCCACCCTATGGGACTCCCAATCACGGCCGGATGTGATGCAGCCTGGATTCAGGTAGCGTTCAATCTCTTGTTGAGTAAAATAAAGAGTCTATTGCTTCAGTCCTTGTTTAGTTTTCACTTCTTGTTACCTGGTAGGAGAATAAGGTGAGAAAACAGTCCATGTCAGCCTGGCATGTCATTTTAAAGATACGCCATATATTTAAATCTATAGTTGAGTAAAATAAGTAGTTTTGTTCTGTTGACAAAATAATCCAGAAAATTGGGATAAACAGCTCCACACTCAGGCAGAAAAGTAAATGATCTATTCTCAGTCAGACCCACAATTGAATTATATCTCTATATGAGTAAAAAAAGTAGTTTTGTTATGATCACAAGAACATTCAAACAATTCAGGTAAAGAGCGCCACAGTGAATGTTCTATCATAAAGTGAGAACAATTAGTTTTCCTGGCTGATATATGGCTGCTACTTTGAAATACTGTAACAGTAAATTAAAAAATGACATTCACTGCTATAAACCTGTCTCCAATATAATCAAATAGCTTACACAGACCCACCGCAGACCTTTGACAAATAAATCTCCTTGTAAAAAGGAGTCCCATGGTATGTATTTTCAACTATCTCAATGTATTCCGAACACTGGTGGGAACAAGATGGTCCCAATAATTTAGGTAGTAAACGATGCCCCCCTCTGGTATGTTCTATTGAGAACTGTCTGAGACTCTGTTTCCCTGTTTACTACTCAAAGATATTTTACTTATTAAGTCAAAGACAAAATTAACTGCAACACACTGGTCTCAAATATATTAGCATAACTAGGCTACACAGAACCAAGGCGACCAATTGTAAAATGAGAGGCTTTACACACAGCCGTGGAAAGTAGGTGCGCTGAGGGTGCTGCAAATTGTGGTGTTCCTCAAGGTTCCGTTTAAGAACCACTATTGTTTTCACTATATATTTTACCTCTTGGTGATG
The DNA here is from genome assembly GCF_045791955.1 of Oncorhynchus clarkii lewisi. Taxonomy (NCBI): domain Eukaryota; kingdom Metazoa; phylum Chordata; class Actinopteri; order Salmoniformes; family Salmonidae; genus Oncorhynchus; species Oncorhynchus clarkii. The sequence goes on along the minus strand of NC_092156.1, from coordinate 11,879,793 downwards.
TCATTTGGAAACATAATGTTAACTTTCACTGCTATGCCGACAATTCACAGCTGTACATTTCAATGAAAAGTGGCGAAGCACAAAAATTGCACTCCCTGGAAGCCTGTGTTTCAGACATAAGGAAGTGGATGGCAGCAAATGTTTAAATTCTAAAATCGGACAAAACTGAGACGCTAGGTCTAGGTCCTAACAAAGAGATCTTCTGTTGGATCTGACAATTAATCTTGATGCTTGCACAGTCGTTTCAAATAAAACTTACTCTGGACCATGATCTCTCTTTTTGACGAACATATCAAGACTGTTTCTAGGACAGCTTTTTTCCATCTACGTAACATTGCAAAAATCTGAAACTTTCTGTTAAAAAAGGATGCAGAAAAATGTATCCATGCCTTTGTCACTTCTAGGTTAGACTACTGCAATGCTCTACTTTCCGGCTACCCGGATAAAACACTAAATAAACTTCAGTCAGTGCTGAACACGGCTACTAGAATCTTGACTAGAACCCAAAAATGTGATCATATTACTCCAGTGCAGCCTCCGTACACTGGCTGCCTGTTAAGGCAAGGTTTTTCTGCTAACCTACAAAACATTAAATGGGCTTACTCCTACCCATCTTTCCGATTTGGTCCTGCGGTACATACCTACACGTACGCTAAGGTCACAAGAAGCAGGCCTCCTTATTGTCCCTAGAATTTCTAAGCAAACAGCTGGAGGCAGGGCTTTCTCCTCTAGAACTCAATTTTTATGGAATGGTCTGCCTATCCATATGAGAGAAGCAGACTCAGTCTCAACCTTTAAGTCTTTATTGAAGACTCATCTCTTCAATAGGTCCTATGATTGAGTGTAGTCTGGCCCAGGGGTGTGAAGGTGAACGGAAAGGCACTGGAGGCGACGAACCGCCCTTGCTGTCTCTGCCTGGCCGTCTCTGCCTGGCCGGTTCCCCTCTCTCCACTGGGAATCTCTGCCTCTAACCCTATTACAGGGGCTGAGTCACTGGCTTATCGGTGCTCTACCATGCCGTCCCTAGGAGGGGTGCGTCACTTGAGTGGGTTGAGTCACTGATGTGGTCTTCCTGCCCAGGTTGGCGCCCCCCTCGGGTTTGTGCCGTGGGGGAGATATTAATGGGCTGTACTCTGCCTTGTCTCAGGGTAGCAAATAGGTGGTTGAAGATATCCCTCTATTGGAGTGGGGGCTGTACTTTGGCAAAGTGGGTGGGGTTATATCCTGCCTGGTTGGCCCTGTCCGGGGGTATCGTCGGACTGGGCTACAGTGTCTCCTGACCTCGTCTGTCTCAGCCTCCAGCATTTATGTTGCAATAGTTTATGTGTCAGGGCGCTAGGGTCCGTCTGTTATATCTGGAGTATTTCTCCTGTCTTAACCAGTGTCTGTATGCTCCCTCTAATTCCCTCTCTCTCTCTCTCTCTTTCTCTCGCTCTCTCTTTCTCGGAGGAACTGAGCCCTAGGACCATGCATCAGGACTACCTGACCTGATGACTCCTTGCTGTCCTCAGTCCACCTGGTCGTGCTGCTGCTCCAGTTTCAACTGTTCTGCCTGAGGCTATGGAACCCTGACCTGTTCACCAGACGTGCTACCTTGTCCCGGACCTGCTGTTTCCGACTCTCTGTTTCTACCGCACCTGCTGTCTCTAACTCTGAATGATCGGCTATGAAAAGCCAACTGACATTTACTCCTGAGGTGCTGACCTGTTGTACCCTCTACAACCATTGTAGTTATTATTATTTGACCCTGCTGGTCATCTATGAACGTTTGAACATCTTGGCCATGTACTGTTATAATCTCCATCCTCCACAGCCAGAAGAGGACTGGCCACACCTCATAGCCTGGTTCCTCTCTAGGTTTCTTCCTTTGTTCTTACCTTTCTAGGGAGTTTTTCCTAGCCACCGTGCTTCTACATCTGCATTGCTTGCTGTTTGTGGTTTAGGCTGGGTTTCTGTATAGCACTTTGTGACATCGGCTGATGTAAAAACAGCTTTATAAATACATTTGATTGATTGATTGCAGCAAACCCTAAAAATTATTTTTTTTAAATAAAAAAATGAAAACGTTTTTTTCCTCACAAAAGTAGTGCACTGGGCCTTTAATAGCCCTGTATTAGCGGACCGATATAGCCGTCTGCAGCGGGGATAGGACCCCACCCTTAAACCTCTTCCTCCGGCTATGGCTTTAAAACATGTTCCAGTCCAACATGGCCTAGCTCTGACCACTGGGGCGTGGTTTACAGAGCGATATTTGAAATAAGCGCTCGTATCGTCATATTTAAAACACTTTTTAAAAATGTAACCATTATTTAACTAGTCAAGTCAGTTAAGAAGAAATTCTTATGTACAATGACGGCCTACCCCGGCCAAACCCGGACGACGCTGGACCAATTGTGCGCCGCCCTATGGGACTCTCAATCGCGGCCGGATGTGATTCAGCCTGATTATATATATTTACCAGTTGTGTCGTAGTGCACTCATTCCCCTAGAGTCGTTTTTTGTTTGGGGATGTCTGTAAACACAGCAGGAGTCGCGGGACAGTTTTAAAATTGTATTTTGTCCGGCATCTCGCAAACTCTGTCAGCAGTATCTCTATACTAGTTTTATATTGAGCCGACTGCGACTTTGGGTAGTTCGTTTCACATCTCTCGGTCTGTGCCCCGAATGAGAGAGTGGTGAATGTGATGCTAAATAGGCAAATCGGGAGCCAAATCCGGGGGACGCAGGCGAACATAATGAGCAAACTACTGAGTGTCATTCCACTCATTTGCAAAGAGGCAGGCGCGATTAGAATTTAGTCAGATCAAGAATATAAGCGTTCTGAGCTTTGATCAATGCTGGGAGCAATATTTAGATGTTGACCAGTAATATATATAGCTGAAATAAAAGATCCACAAAATGTTCAATATGCACAAAGAGCTTCTTTCTCTCAAATGTTTTGCACAACATCCCAGTGAACATTTTATCCTTTTCCAAGATAATCCATCCATCTGACAGGTTTTGGCTGTTAAGAAGCTGATTAAACAGCATGATCATTACACAGGTGATCCTTGTGCTGAGGACAATAAAAGGCCACTCTAAAATGTGCCGTTTTGTCACACAACACACACAACACAATGCCACAGATGTCTCAAGTTTTGAGGGAGCGTGCACTTGTCATGCTGACTGCAGGAATGTCCACCAGAGCTATTGCCATATCATTGAATGTTCATTTCTCTACCAATGTAGTTCTAGAAAATTTCGCAGTACGTCCAACTGGCCTCACAACCTCTTACCAAGTGTAACCATGCAAGCCCTCCACATCTGGCTTCTTCACCTGCGGGATCGTCTGAGACCAGCCACCTGGACAGCTGATGAAACTGTGGGTTTGCACAACTGAAGAATTTCTACACAAACTTTCAGAAAGGGAAGGTCTTCTGGAAAGCTCACCTGTGTGCTCGTTGTCCCACCAGGGTCTTGACCTGACAGCAGTTCAGCTTGTAACCAACTTCAGTGGGCAAATGCTCACCTTCGATGGCCACTGGCACGCTGGAGAAGTGTGCTCTTCACGGATGAATCCCAGTTTCAACTGTACTGGGCAGATGGCAGACAGCGTTTATGGCGTCATGTGGGCGAGCGGTTTGCTGATGCCAAATGTTGTGAGTGAAGCTGATTGTAGAAAATAGTAAAAATAAAGAAAAACCCTGGAATGAGTCGGTCCAAACTTTTGACTGGTACTGTATACATCTATATATATATATATTTTTTAAAATTAGAAAAGATTATCAAGGTCCGGACCTCGTGCCCTCATATGTAATTATGGCCATGCTTATATCGACAGGTTTCTACCAACCAACAGATCTATTTCAGCTGTACTCCTACGTTACGTTTCATGAATGAACAGTATGAATTGAGCAAGGTTCAATGCTGCCACCCTTTGGTCATAGTCAATATCTCTTCTCAGTATTTATGAGTATGACAGTACCATACAAACAAGAATAAGTAAAAACAGTGTGATAAAATTTAGTAATAAGGTACGAGGGGTTGTGCTATATGGCCAATATATCACGGCTGAGGGTTTTTCTTATGCACGACGCAAAGTGGAGTGCCTGCATACAGCCCTTAGCCGTGGTATATTGGCCATATAGCACAAACCTCTGAGGTGCCTTATTGCTATTATAAACTGGTTACCAACTTAATTAGAACAGTAAAAATTAATATTTTGTCATAACTGTGTATATAGTCTGACATACCTCAGCTGTCAGCCAATCAGCATTCAGGGCTGGAACCACCCACTTTATAATATACTATTCCTTAAGGGTAAAAGTAAATAAGAACATGCCACGTGTCAGTAGGACTAAAGTAATACCAGTCTAATAACCTTTGTAATAGTTGTTATGGGACATGCTAGGAGTCCTATGATAATATCATTCCAGCATTTGCTACAATATTTAATATGAAATTGTATTTCAATGAAAATATGCCGGTTCTATTATGAAAACTAAAATAAAATATATATTTTTACAACATTTTATTAATAAATATTCTCCAACAAATATGAGGAAACATAGGATATAAATAAGAAACCATTTGTGTGATACATATGCTATTATCGTACAAAAGGAATACATTAAAATGGCCCATTGATCATAAAATATAATGACATAATGATTATTGATGCTTTGTCACATTTACTTATTGATTAAGAGCACATTGTTCAAAGTGAATTGAGGTGATTGATTGCTGTGACATGGTCATTGTTGACATTTCCTGTCTTCTGCCTTTACATGGTGGTGTTGTCAATAGGCCGAGGCAGAAAATATATGGCCTTCTGGCCAGTGTGTGTCCTTTGGCCAGCTTTAGGCTGCCCATTCCTCTTGAGCCCCAGGAACCAGTCTTTGGCCTGGTACTTCTGAGACCTGTATGTGTTGTAATGGTTCTCCTCCATCTTCTCCAGGAAGTAACACTCATCCTTCAGAGTTTTCTGGAATAAATACATTTAGATTAAGAACATTTAGGGGTGGTTTCCTGGACATAGATTAAACCTAGTCCTGGACAAAAAGTATGCTCAATGGAGATTTTCTGTGTCTGGAAACCTAGCATCTAATCATTATAATAAATTAAGACTTTGACTTCAAGATACAATGAATGAAGACTTTAACTTCAAGATAGGAAACCCAAAGCAACCATTCTGATACATCTGTTTGGTTGATGTTTCTCATCTCTTGATGATTGTGATTACCCCCAGGGTAATGGATTACTCATAATAATTCCTAGGTTAGTTAGGCTACATGATCAAATTGTCTAGCTCAAAGAGGTGAAAGCTACACTGTAGTTTTCCATCTGGGTTTTTGATTAGGAACTGTTTAATTTTATACAGAGTTTGATACAGTAATTTCCAAAGTGTTGCTAGGAGAGACTCACCGATCCATAGAGATGACCATCTTTGTCCATGGCCAGGTAACGGCCCGTCTCATGGCCCTTGATGGCCACCACACCAGCACTCACTGCTTTAACCTTCAGGATGTCTAGAGCACAAATACACAGGCTGGTGTCAAAACGAAGGGCTGATTGTATTGGTAGTTGGCGTCAGGTTGTCCCTAAAGCCTATCATGAGAACATTATAAGAAAGGTGTGAGAATGAGACTGCTCCCTCTAAATACTTCACAAAAGTGATATTGTTTCTTAAGGGTATAAATAAACATATTCAACTATGTATTATTTCTGAGGTAAGTAGCTGATATTGTCACGTCCTGACCTTAGTTCCTTTATTTATGTCTCTATTTTAGGTTGGTCAGGGCGTGAGTTGGGGTGGGCATTCTATGTTTTGTTCTATGTTTATATTTCTATGTGTTTGGCCTGGTATGGTTCCCAATCAGAGGCAGCTGTCAATCGTTGTCTCTGAATGAGAACCATACTTAGGCAGCCTGGTTCCACCCTTGAGTTGTGGGTAGTTGTTTTCTGTCTCTGTACCAGACAGGACTGTTTCGTTTGTGCCGTGTTGTTATTTTTGTTCTAGTGTTCAGTGTAATTAAAAGATCGTGAACACGTACCACGCTGCACCTTGGTCCTCTCCTTCTTCCAACAACGACAACTGTTACAGATATGCCTATAGGCTATTCTAAATAACTGTAAACATAAGGTGTTAGTGGGCCTATGCTCCTCTACATGTCAACACCAAACTAAAGCCTGAAGAAGGCACAGTGATGCCGATACATTGGTGGTTCACCAATTAATTACTGGGAGCTTAAAAATATAAACGCAACGTGCAACAATTTCAACGATAATAGAATTAGCTGAATTACAGTTCATATAAGGATATCACTCAACTGAAATGCGGTTGTGAGGCTGGTTGGAAGTACTGCCAATTTCTCTAAAATGACGTTGGAGGTAGAGAAATTAACATTAAATTCTCTGGCAACAGCTCTGGGGGATATTCCTGCAGTTAGCATGCCAATTGCATGCTCCCTCTAATGGTGAAACACTTGAGCCATTGTGTTGTGTGACAAAACTGCACATTTTAAAGTGGCCTTTTATTGTCCCCAGTACAAGGTGCACATGTATAATGATCATGCTGTTTAATCAACTTCTTAATACGCCACACATTTCAGGTGGGTGGATTATCTTGACAAAAGATAAAATGCTCACTAACAGGGATATAAAGAAATTTGTGCACAAAATTTGAGAGAAATATGCTTTTTGTTCATATGGAAATTTTCGGGGATCTTTTATTTCAGCTCATGAAACATGGGACCAGCCAGTGGCGGATTTAGGTATAGGTGACATGGGCAGCCGCCCGGAGCGGCCTCTTGCCGGGGGCGGCACGGTGCGCCCGCAAATTGTTTTTTGGAATGGTGACATTTGCGCGAACGGTTTTCTATCGCTCATTTGCACATCACGTTAATGATATCATGTGGGACAGTGGGTCAATTAACCTTGTCAGAGTCGATGCCCTGATTCTAGTTTGTGAGCTAGGCAGGCTACTGCCTGGGAAGGTCTCCCACTCAGAAGTACGAGATGGGGAGGGGGGCGGGGGTAGGTTGACCTCAGGTCTCCCCACTGGAAGCCCGAGGTAGGGGGAGCGGGGAATCTATCAAATAGCGCACCTCTAACTTTGTACAGTACTAATGAAATTAGTAAAACCAGTCAACCAGAAATGCTACCAAATAAACCACAATTCATCCATAATACTCTGAATATATAGTTTCATAGACATGTTGTTGCATTTTTTTCTGGTTTGTGTGAAATGGTTCAGAATAATATAAAACCAGTCTGCACACCACCAAGGTGAATCGGTTTAGTCTTGACTCTTTAAGAATAATATAAAACCAGTCTGCACACCACCAAGGTGAATCGGTTTAGTCTTGACTCTTTAAGAATAATATAAAACCAGTCTGCACACCACCAAGGTGAATCGGTTTAGTCTTGACTCTTTAAGAATAATATAAAACCAGTCTGCACACCACCAAGGTGAATCGGTTTAGTCTTGACTCTTTAAGAATAATATAAAACCAGTCTGCACACCACCAAGGTGAATCGGTTTAGTCTTGACTCTTTAAGAATAATATAAAACCAGTCTGCACACCACCAAGGTGAATCGGTTTAGTCTTGACTCTTTAAGAATAATATAAAACCAGTCTGCACACCACCAAGGTGAATCGGTTTAGTCTTGACTCTTTAAGAATAATATAAAACCAGTCTGCACACCACCAAGGTGAATCGGTTTAGTCTTGACTCTTTAAGAATAGTATAAAACCAGTCTGCACACCACCAAGGTGAATCGGTTTAGTCTTGACTCTTTAAGAATAATATAAAACCAGTCTGCACACCACCAAGGTGAATCGGTTTAGTCTTGACTCTTTAAGAATAATATAAAACCAGTCTGCACACCACCAAGGTGAATCGGTTTAGTCTTGACTCTTTAAGAATAATATAAAACCAGTCTGCACACCACCAAGGTGAATCGGTTTAGTCTTGACTCTTTAAGAATAATATAAAACCAGTCTGCACACCACCAAGGTGAATCGGTTTAGTCTTGACTCTTGGTTGACAGTGTTGGGGGATGGGTAATGCAATGATGCTCGAGTGCCAAATCAACATTTGTCTTTGTTACTTCTTTTTGATAATTATGAGTCTTATTTTTGTATATATTTTTATAGTTTTAAATGTTATGATTATTTATTTCTGTTGTTTCAAATGTCTGAATAAAAATTACAGTTAGTGCAGAATGGTGATTTTTTTTGGGGGGGGGGGGGGGGGGGGGGGTCTTCGCCCAGGAAGACATACAAGCTAGAACCGCCACTGGGACCAGCACTTTACATGGTGCGTTTATATTTTTGTTCAGTGTATAAAGTGTGCGACTCTTTATTCATGTTTATAGCCTACAATACCGAAACTTAACTAAACATTAATCATATGTTTATTTAACTGTGTATTATAGTTCAGAATATCGAATAACTCCCCAAAACAATTCTTACCATCTTTATTTTCATCTCTGCTGCCCGCGACAGTCCCATCCGGTAGGATCTGCAGATGATGTCCTCCGTTCATACAGTAGAGCCGTATGAGATGTCTGTAGTTTTGCTGTGTCGTTGGCCCCATGGAGAGCACAGTAATTTCTCCCTCTGTCATTCTGTAGAGTCCCTCTGGACGAGATGTGCCTGCTAAATGCCCCTGTGGCTGGACAGAGTCACGGGACAATTGTTGATTCTGGTATCGCTGGAAGTGTGGGATATGCGCACTCGATTTATTCAAGGAAGAGAAAAAAGGTAACTGTAATGCGGGATAAGACCGCCTTATAATTTGATTACGAGACAAGCCGATTGCCTTACATAGACCTCCGGTTTGCGTATGAAATGGTGCATGAATCAGATCGCGTTGCAGGCCAAGCAAATCGCCACATGTGCAGACTTGTTTGCTTTCATTGTTTAAAGTAATGTGATTCAATTCCCATAGATATCAGTTGCAGATGGCAGTGATATCATATTACAAATGTTTAAACTCATCACTAATATTAGAAAGCGAAGCATTCAGAGAAAAGTATATTTCTATTGGACTATGTTTGTACACAAATAAAATAGGACCTCTCTAAAATGACTTGAAGGACAACAGAAAACAGAAAACAGTCCTAAATATTTATAGCATATCAATATCTCTGTCTGCAGCCATAATGTAAAGTGCACAGCCACATGCAATCAGTCTATATCCAGCTGTTTGGCTCCAAGGTCACCTGTCAATCACTCTAATCAGTCAAACAAGCAAAAAAAACAACCTCTTGAGAATGACTAATCCCTGATCAAATCCCTTTCCTGGTCTGGATTAGTAGGCAGCACAGTCACGTTCACTCAGAAAATGGAAATGACTTGCAGTGAAAATCTTCATAATCTTATGCCCTGGAAAAAGAGCCCCATGCAGCTGTCATGGAGCCTGTGCCTGGCCTTTTTAGATTTAAAGCAGAACGGTAGCCAGTGGTAGCCCTGTTATCATTAGCATACACAGGCTTAGCCAGACTCCACATCCGGAATGTCTTGGAAATCATTCTGGCCTTGGTTCAGAACAAAAAGCCACAGGAGGAAAGCTAGGCCTTCCCACATAGAGCCTATTTTTCCAAGCAGCAGCAGTAGAAGGAACAGCAGTAGTCACTCATTATATTACTGGAAGTGGAACTGTTACTGTAGTGCCAGACACGTTCCGGTGAACACCAGGACAAACCCCTGGGTGCGAATGACGTCCAGCGACTGGCTGAGAGTGGGTGGGCCCGGAACCGACCAAGACAGAACTTACCTGTGACAACACCACGTTACAATGCCCCAGATGAGCCAGCATGTCCGCCCTGTCGCTTCTTCCCGAGTGTGAATTGGATGAGTCTCTCAGCGTCTGTGTGTCAGGCCTCCTGTGGAAGTAGGTCTCCTGGGAGAACTGGCCCATGTGGTGCAGTGGCTGCCTGGGTGACTCTGTCTGTATTTGTACTCCGTCAATCATCCAGGCGCAGCCCAGCGTCACCAGATCCATTTCAGCAGGACGTCGTCAGGGCTATATTTAAACCACTAGCTCAGGGAGTGACGTGGGTCCCTGGCCTGCACCGGGAAGTGAGCAGACTGCCTATGATATGATACATTCCTATTGGGTCTCCTGGAGACATAAGAGAAAAGCGTCACATTAACAAGATTAATGTGAATTAAAACAGGAAGTGAGTGAGCAACACCTTTATAATAAAGTGTTACACCATAACTACCTCCATGACATCTCAGTAAGAGAAAAGCAACGCTCTTGTTAACTACTCTCTGGTTCTATTTTTACTGTAGTAGGCAAGGCAAGGCAGTGAGTGTTGCTGTAGAGCCACACTGTCACAAACGTAGAAAGTGCAGGCTGAATGAATAATTCACTCTGCCTCATGTGGACTGCTGTTTTTAGTCTTCAAGGGCGCTTTCCCAAACTGTGGCCATCCAATAATTCATACACTACATCTGCATGTTCAATCATTTATAATACAGGCTAAGTGAAATAATGTTGAAAATACATCAGGTAACTTTAACATATGGAGTATACCCAGACATCATTGATGTCAACAGTAGTGGAGGTGTATCATCACATTGTTGATTAGCTTGGTTAAAGAAGGATATCTCTTTGTGAGATGTGAACTTTAAACATAGTGATCATTGCATGTTATTAAGAACACACACACACCTGACCTACTTACCCCTCACCTACTTACCCCTCACCTACTTACCCCTCACCTATTCCTTTTTCACAGCAATTTGAAAATCACGGATTTGACAGGCCTCTTGTAGCACTTGCTTTAACCAGGAGATGGCAGACAAGACCACTAATAAAATATTATACGCTCTCCTTACAAACGCCTCAGAAATAAGATTCTAGTCACAGATGACTGACTATACATCACCGGAGGCTGCTGAGGGGAGGACAGCTCATAATAATGGCTGGAATGGAGTGAATGGACTGATGTCAACAACATGGAAAACATGATGATGTGTTCGAATACCATTCCATTTATTCCTTTCCAGCCATTACTATGAGCCGTCCTCCCCAATGTAGGTGCCGCCTGTACTGTACAGGCATAGAAGGTGTGCATTATATAGAGGTAGTAGAGGTAGCCATTATCAATAAGTGAGACGCTGCCCATGGCTTATGGCTTCATATGGTGAATGACACCCAGTGTAATCCATATGTGAATTGTATAACACCAGCAGTATAACAGCAATGGGCCCCTGGCCTCTCTGGAAAGAGGATAAGAGAATATGGCAAGTTCTTAAGTGTCTTTCCCATCTAAGAGTGCTCTGGAGCCTCGCCGAAATGTCCCAGCTGTGAGATCACCCTCGGCCTGGCTTATGAGTATATGAGAGTTCCCCTGAAGACTTCGTTATTGCTGTTTCTAACCTTCTCGGAACCTTCTAGAAACAGGCTTTTTGGACCAATGCTGGGGGGGACTGAAAGACCCACTGTGTCTCCCCCTACCACAGTTGGCTGGGGTTGGGGATACTAGCGCTAGCTAGACTGGAGACAGAGAGGGGCATTCTCCTTCCCAGCATGTCAACCAGAGGGGAACACCTTTCTCCTCTATCTATGAGTAACTGGCTCAAGCTTCAGGGAATGATGCATGTACTTACATGACATGGTTAGTTGAGAGTTCAAAATGGGTGATTGCACACCACTCATTCAACAAGGAAAAATATTATGGATGAACTATGTGATTCTAAAATTCATTCATAGTGCCTAAAAAAATAGTTAAACTGCTCCCATATCTTGCAGAACATTACGTCATATTCAATGTAAATGTTTATGGCTTAGTTAAAGGCAGCTGGAACAAACCACCCTATAAAAGACTACTATAGACTACTAGAGAATGGGTCACTGGGACAATACTAGAATGCATAGGACACTGTACTGTACAGTATACGGCACACTACTAGAATTCATGGGACACTGTACTGTACAGTATACGGCACACTACTAGAATTCATGGGACACTGTACTGTACAGTATACGGGACACTACTAGAATACATGGGACAATGTACTGTACAGTATACGGGACACTACTAGAGTTCATGGGACACTGCACTGTACAGTATACGGGACACTACTAGAATACATGGGAGACTGTACTGTACAGCAGTGGTTCCCAAACTTTTTATAGTCTCGTACCCCTTCAAACATTCAACCTCCAGCTACATTCCCCCTCTAGCACCAGGGTCAGCGCACTCTCAAATGTTGTTTTTTGCCTTCATTGTAAGCCTGCCACACACACTACCAATCAATCAATCAATCAATCAATCAATCAATCAATCAAATGTATTTATAAAGCCCTTCTTACATCAGCTGATGTCACAAAGTGCTGTACAGAAACCCAGCCTAAAACCCCAAACAGCAAGCAATACAGGTGTAGAAGCACTATACGATACATATATTAAACATAAGAATGATTGTGAGTTTTTGTCACAACCCGGCTCGTGGGAAATGACAAAGAGCTCTTATTCGACCAGGGCACAAATAATAATGTAATACTAATCAATCATTTTTCTCTTTATTTAGCCGTCTTATATATAAAACTTGATTTGTTCATCGATTGTGAATTGTGAATAACTCACCACAGGTTAATGAGAAGGGTGTGCTTGAAAGGATGCACATAACTCTGCAATGTTGGGTTGTATTGGAGAGAGTCTCAGTCTTAAATCATTTTCCACACACAGTCTGTGCCTGTATTTAGTTTTCATGCTAGTGAGGGCTGAGAATCCACTCTCACATTAGTACGTGGTTGCAAAGGGCATCAGTGTCTTAACAGTGTGATTTTCCAAGGCAGGATACTCTGAGTGCAGCCCAATCCAGAAATCTGGCAGTGGCTTCTGATTGAATTCAATTTTCACAGAACCGCTTGCTGCAATTTTGATGAGGCTCTATTGTTCAGATATCGGTAAATGGACTGGAGGCAGGACATGAAAGGGATAATGAATCCAGTTGTTTGTGTCATCCGTTTCAGGAAAGTACCTGCGTAATTGAGCACCCAACTCACTCAGGTGCTTCGCTATATAACATTTGACATTGTCCGTAAGCTTGAGTTCATTTGCACACAAAAAATAATTCAATGATGGAAAGACCTGTGTGTTGTCCTTGTTAATACAGACAGAGAAGAACTCCAACTTCTTAATCATAGACTCAATGTTGTCCCGCACATTGAATATAGTTGCGGAGAGTCCCTGTAATCCTAGATTCAGATCATTCAGGCGAGAAAAAAACATCACCCAGATAGGCCAGTCGTGTGAGAAACTAGTCATCATGCAAGCGGTCAGACAAGTGAAAATGATGGTCAGTAAAGAAAACTTTAAGCTCGTCTCTCAATTTAAAAAAATGTGTCAAAACTTTGCCCCTTGATAACCAGCACACTTCTGTATGTTGTAAAAGTGTTACATGGTCACTGCCCATATCATTGCAATGTGCAGAAAATACACAAGAGTTCAGGGGCCTTGCTTTAACCAAGTTAACCATTTTCACTGTAGTGTCCAAAACGTCTTTCAAGCTGTCAGGCATTCTCTATTCAGCAAGAGCCTCTCGGTGGATGCTGCAGTGTACCCAAGTGGCGTTGGGAGCAAAGCGTGTTACCATTCCACTATGTCTCCCTGTCATGGCTTTTCCGCCATCAGTACAGATACCAACACATCTTGACCACCAAAATCCATTTGATATCCAGTACTTTAAAAATATCCTCTTGTGTGGTCCTGGTTTCCAATGGTTTGCAGAAGAGGATGTCTAGATATCAGGAGCTGTGCCAGGCCTGCCACGTCTTGTCGACTCATCCAGCTGTAACGCATATAATTCACTGGCTTGTATACAAAGCAGTAATTGCTTCAAAACATCTCCTGCATTGTCACTGATGGGTCATGAAAAATTGTTGTTTGATGAAGTCATTGTCTGTATAGTTTTTATGGCATTTTCCCCAGCATTGTCCCAGCCATATCCGCAGTACCAGGAAGAATGAAGTCCTCCACAATAGTATGGGGCTTGTCTGTCCTAGCACCTCGGTAGCTCACCATATAAGACGCTTCTAGCCCCTTCTTATTAATGGTATCTGTTGCTTTTATACATGTCTTACTAGTCGTCTAAGTCGTCTTAATTCTCGCTCAAAAAACTTGAATGGCTTATTTTTCAAATTGGCATGTTTTGTTTCTAAATGTCTGCGCAAGAGTGAAGGTTTCATAAAGTTGTGAGATAGTACTTTTGCACATATAACATATGTAGTTCTCATCATATTTGCGCCTCTTCGATGGCCCACACCCCTGTCTGTTGTTCGGTGCTTTCCCGGGTAAAGGGGCATTAGCTCATCGGCTGCATCAGATTCATTAGTGTCCATGCTAGCTGGGCTAACAACAAATGTGGAATTACTGATGTTAGCATTGGATGTGCTCGTGGAAGCAGAACAACTTGTGTCGTCGACAGCTGTAGTACTGCTGGTAGTAGCAGTACTACCAGTAGAGCTGGTATGTGTCTGTCTCCATGGACACGGGACTTACTTTGTTTTAACCATTTATCCATTTTCAAGTAAACTGAATGACCAGCAGCTACGTTTGGCTACATACGGACCGTTAATGGAATTCCCGCGAGAGAGTAACAGTTAATGTGATTGGATGTTCATTAGGTGATGATTTGATAAGCACATTCGCCGAAAAGAGCACTGTCGTTGCACCAATGTACCTAACCATAAATATCAATGCCTTTCTTAAAATCAATACACAAGTATATATTTTTAAACCTGCATATTTAGTTAAAATAAAATCATGTTAGCAGGCAATATTAACGAGGAAAATAGACTCACTTCTCTTGCATTCTGTGCAAGCAGAGTCAGGGTATATGCATCAGTTTGGGCCGCCTGGCTCATTGCGAACTGTGTGAAGACCATTTCTTCCTAACAAAGATTGTAATTAATTTGCCAGAATTTTACATAATTATGACATAACATTGAAGGTTATGCAATGTAACAGGAATATTTAGACTTATGGATGCCACCCGTTAGATAAAATACGGAACGGTTCCATATTTCACTGAAAGAATACATGTTTGTTTTTTTCGAAATGATAGTTTCCGGATTTGACCATATTAATGACCCAAGGCTCATATTTCTGTGTGTTTATTATATTATAGTTTTTTTATGATTTGATATTTGATAGAGCAGCCTGACTGAGTGGTGGTAGGCAGCTGCAGGCTCATAAGCATTCATTCAAACAGCACTTTCCTGTGTTTGCCAGCAGCTCTTCGCAATGCTTGAAGCACAGCGCTGTTTATGACTTCAAGCCTATCTACTCCCGGGATTAGGCCGGCAATATCATAGTGCCTATAAGAACATCCAATAGTCAAAGGTATATGAAATGCAAATGTTATAGCGAGAAATAGTCCTATAATTCCTATAATAATACTTCTTAACTGGGAATATTGAAGACTCATGTTAAAAGGAACCACCGGCTTTCATATTTTCTCATGTTCTGAGCAAGGAACTGAAACGTTAGCTTTCTTACATAGCACATATTGCACTTTTACTTTCTTCTCCAACACTGTGTTTTTTCATTATTTAAACCAAATTGAACATGTTTCATTATTTATTTGAGACTAAATAGATTTTCATTGATGTATTATATTAAGTTAAAATAAATGTTTTCATTCAAGTATTGTTGTAATTGTCATTATTGTCATTATATATATATATAAATAGTCTGATTAATTTGTATCGGCTTTTTTGATCCTAAAATAATCGGTATCGGCGTTGAAAAATCGTAATCGGTCGACCTCTAACACACACACACACACACACACACACACACACACACACACACACACACACACACACACACACACACACACACACACACACACACACACACACACACACACACACACCCTTTCTCTCTTTCTCTCTCTCTATAGTGCAATACTTATAAGGGGGTTATAAGTAGTTTTTAAACTATTTATTCGTTTATAGCTAGTTTAAAGCTGTCATAAAAATTCACATTGTTTGAAATTATGGATAACATTTTCATTTGTAACTATACAGAGTACATAAAGGCTTGTGATGTGTGTAATTACCTAGCAATTGCTCTCAGAATGAACAACATTTGAAGAATTAACAGCAATTTGTCGCTTTGCTTATCCTAGCCTTAGCAGGTTAATGTTAAAATCCAAAAACAAAAAACGAAATTCGCCGCTCTTTAAAGTGACATCACTGCGTTTTTGACCAACCAACCCTTCCTTTATGAAACCATCTCCCGCAACCATACTGCGCCGTCCCTTCTCTGACCGTTTTGGAACCGAGCAATGCTATTGGTCTAGAGCTGTATCCATCATAGGATTATCTGTTTCGGGGTAGGTTGGTCGGATGGAAGGAGCACCAACGCTTGAGAGAAAGCTCTGCATTTAAAACGCCCAGAGAAGAATCAGCAACTACCGTACCTCGTTTTTTCTTTCATCTTCCTCCTATTTTCCTGACCAGTACAGCGTTGTCATGAGGAATGCACAGGTTGCCTGGGATCGTTGACTGCCAATAAGTGAATATTCTTTCAGCACTTTCCTCCAATACAAGCACAGTTTTTTCGCGTGCGATTTTTTGGGGGATACCGGTTTGGATCCTAGGCTAAAATAAATCAGATCCACGTTTGCCCGCCTGCATGTTGTCAGCAAGATTATTGCGTTGGCTATGTAGTGTAATGTAGACCGGTATCTGCATAGTGTTAATCTCTGTGTTCTGCTACCTTCTTAAGTGGATTGCACATCACCAGTCAACGATTTCTTCCTCCTCCGACCTCGGGTGCTGTGGACTCGGAGGAAACATGGGACTGCCTGCTCTGGAGTTTAGTGACTGCTATCTGGACAGTCCACAGTTCCGAGACAGATTAAAGTCTCACGAAATGGAACTGGACAAGACCAACAAATTCATCAAAGAACTAATCAAAGATGGGAAGGCGCTCATCCAAGCATTGAAAAGTAAGATAATCCATTTGCAATCTTGTATTGTGATGATGACTGCTCTTCTGTGCCCAGCTAAATTCTCAAACAACAATGAATGAAGACATTGCCCTATCATAGAGCCCTATGTGATAGATTTCTAATCTTCTTAAAGATGATTTTAGATTTAAAGTAGCCTATATTGTGTATATATAAAGTATGTATGGTAACGTATAACATTTCCATAATTGCCTGATCTGTTCATGCATAATTAGTTGGTTAGGACTTAGCCTAGTCATTGAACATCATCAGTGACAGTTCAGATAGAGGGCAGTAGAACTCTTGACAGGTGCTTGCTGGTTGAACATGGCATTTGGAACAATGAATCATTAAGCCTCAAGCTAAAGTCCATGTTCACCAATCACCAGGCAGTAAGTGTGAAGTTCAAGAGCTAGTGTTTACATTTAGCCACAGTTGTCTCATAGTGTGACGCGCACTGTTACTACACTACTATACACATCCTGGAAGTTTCCGCTCCACTTTAACTCATGAAACATGTTCAAAACAGGCCAGTAAACAGATAGTCCATGCTGTTCTACACAGTGCCCAGTCAGCTGCCATTAACGGTCTGGATCATTCTGCTTTTGTCTGTCAGGGACATCTAGACATCAAACTGAATGACCCGTAGTGACCGACAGTCCCAGGTCAAAGGAGAACTGGGGTTAGAGATAGTCAGTCAGCTGTTGTAGGTACAGTTGGCTGTGTAGCTGCTGAATCACAGGCAATATGCCATGTGTTTTAATTGTATGTTACATGTGTATTACCCTGTGTGTCTCAGTTGGTAGAGCTTGGCGTTGTGTGTTTGACTCCCACGGGGGACCAGTACAAATACAATATGAAAATGTATGAACTCACTACTGTAAGTCGCTCTGGACAAGACCGCACCACTTTTCACATTATTTCAAAGCGTTCCACTTTTGTGCGAATTAAATCCAGAATTAACCTTCTGGGCAAGTCCCTCTGCTTTGTCCTTGTTCTGGTTGCTGGTGGCACAACAACAAGTACATGTTTGTAACCTCTCACTACAGAGAGAAAGTAAACCTTACACTACACCAGAGGCTTTAGGCTATTCTTCAACCCCACACGTCTGTTAGTGTTGCATTTACTGTTTCCCCATCCTGTTGGCTGGAGTGTGGTTCCTGTGGCCAATCCTACAGTCAGTCACAGACTTCACACAGCACCAACACTAGCAGTAGTCAACAGCCTGCCAGCCAGTCAGCCAGGCAGCCTGCCAGGCAGCTCCCCGGAGCAAGAGGGATGTTCTGTAAGCAAAGGGCAAGCTGTCATTAGGGATCCAGATTAAACGTTTTACCTCCGCCGTCAAACATGAAATTATTTTAATCACTCAAATTAACCAACATTTGGGTTTACTGGCGCTGTTCTATCTTAATTTACATTAAACGTTGCCACCAGTATCCCAGAGATAAAATTGAGGACCAGGTTTGTGTGAAAGGAGCTGTTCTTTAGTTTACCTCATGCGATTGGTCCACCTTCTACCGTATGTCACTGTTACAATAACATAGCTAAAACACACCTGCTTTAGTCTATCAAACCTGAGTTGACATTTATCCTGTCCTACAATGGGATGATGAATTGACCCCAAATGTAGAATTAGGGAGTAGGCTGGAGTTTCCCCTTCAGAAACCAGTGTTTCACATAAGATTTTTTTCAGCAGAGGTGGCAAAGTTAGCGTGGGGGGCAGGGGGGTCATGGTAGTGGGCATGGTCTATGTTGCCCTCCTATTGGCCGCAGAGACATTTTGCTGTTTTAAAGCGTCTTCCCAGTGTTTCCAGATTTCTATGAAATATTTACTATACTTACTTACAATATGAGTGAAATAGTTTTCCTTCCACATTTTTTAAATTAAGCACGTTAAAAAGCAGTTTTTCTGTTTTCTCCTCCTGAGAAGTATTACATCATCCTCTAAGGAAACAGCAAGCATTTATAAAAGTTTTAGGTAGGGTTTTTGAAGTATTTTTTCTCCTATTTATACTTTGGTCACAATTACAAGTTTAGGACGAGCCAACAACATTATTTGGGTATGAGTTGAGAATATTCACTTTTTTAAAAGGAGATTTTCACTGGGCAGTTGCTTTAAAGCTAATTCCCTGCAGTTCTACAAATTTTGCCATGAGGTGGAGAGAAATGTTTTCAGTTATAAAGCTAGTTTCCTGGAATTCTACACATTTTGTCATGTGGTCTGAGAGAAAAATTGCAGTTTTAAAGCTTCTTTCCTGCAATTGTACACATTTTCCCATGGCTTATGCTATCTGAGTGACGCAAACATTATTACAAAATCATTGGTGGCCCCATGTCATGACATTTGTAGAATGTTACATTTTCCCTGACTGTCTGGTTTTTATTCTGGTGGTTGTTCAAAGATGATCTTATAAAAAACACGTGCCATTATCTTTTCTACATAATATAGATATCTGCTTTTAGTCATTTAAGTTTTCACTGAAATTTTTTTACTGTCTCAAAAATGATTGTATATATAAAAAGTACAATTGTTTATATTTTTTGAAGCTGCTAAATGAATACAGAGGAAACACTGGAAACTCAGCAGGCTGTTTTATAGTCCTCCACCTCACATAAGATGATGTCTCACACTGTCAACAACTGGTATTACCAGGTGAGGTGACCAAATCATACATTTATGGGATATTGTAATTACACAGTTATTGTAGTTACACAGTTATTACTGAAGTATTAGCTGCAGCTGTAGCAAATGTAAACTTTTTTAAATTATATTTTCTCACCTTCACAATGTCCAGCAAGGATGTGCTGACCGCTGTGTCCCAAATGGTACCGTATTCTATACATGGGCCCTGGACAAAAGTAGTGCACTATATAGGGGACAGGGTGCCCGTGCTTGTTTAGTTGATGCTGTTGTGAAGTGAATGCAGCTAAGAGGAAGTGAAATGGTACCTGCATCCTTTCACGTAGCCGTTAAACATCCAGGTTCAGCTAAAGAAATAGGTCCCTAATAAACAGACTCTAAATAATGGCCTTTGCTTTCAGCCATGTTGTGTTCTAAGTAACTGAACTTTATAGCCCCCAAAAACCTGACAAGTGACTCACTGCCTCACTATGTGCCCCTGTAGAAGCAACTCTAATCCTGTAAGAAGCAGAGTGGGAATCACCAGACCAGAAGTTAAGCCTTTCTCCAGCACATGTGAAAACAAGATCTCATGTGAAGTGTTCTAAAAACCCGTTTTGACATGATTTCACATGTGAAAACAAGATCTCATGTGAAGTGTTGTAAAAACCCGTTTTGACATGATTTCACATGTGAAAACAAGATCTCATGTAAAGTGTTCTAAAAACCCGTTTTGACATGATTTCACATGTGAAATGTTCCAAAAACACATGTTTTGACTTGATTTCACATGCGAAATTACACATGTGAAGTGTTCCAGATACACATTTTTAACAGATTTGCGTTGTGCATAAGAACAGCCCTTAGCCATGGTATATTGGCCATATACCACAATACCTCCTCGGGCCTTATTGCTTAAACATATGCAAAAAAAAATGAGTTTACCCGTTTTTAGATAATTGACATCAAAGGTAAAAAATGACATGATTTTCTATTAAAACATTTTTTTTAAAGAAAATAAAAAATAGTTTGACTATCCTGTTTGAAGCTTTTAAATTACATCAAACTCAACCGTTTAGATTTTCCAGTGAGGAAGACATGGCTGTCTCAATGTATGAGAACGGGATGGCAGGAGCGAGAATTACCACTGACCTGACACACCCACTCAACCAGGAGTACCAAATCAAAATCAAATCAAATGTATTTATATAGCCCTTCGTACGTCAGCTGATATCTCAAAGTGCTGTACAGAAACCCAGCCTAAAACCCCAAACAGCAAGCAATGCAGGTGTAGAAGCACGGTGGCCAGGAAAAACTCACTAGAAAGGCCAAAACCTAGGAAGAAACCTAGAGAGGAACCAGGCTTTGAGGGGTGGCCAGTCGTCTTCTGGCTGTGCCGGGTGGAGGTTATAACAGAACATGGCCAAGATGTTCAAATGTTCATAAATGACCAGCATGGTCAAATAATAATAATCATAGGCAGAACAGTTGAAACTGGAGCAGCAGCACGGCCAGGTGGACTGGGGACAGCAAGGAGTCATCATGTCATGTAGTCCTGAGGCATGGTCCTAGGGCTCAGGTCCTCCGAGAGAAAGAGAGAAAGAGAGAATTAGAGAGAGCATACTTAAATTCACACAGGACACCGGATAAGACAGGAGAAGTACTCCAGATATAACAAACTGACCCTAGCCCCCCGACACATAAACTACTGCAGCATAAATACTGGAGGCTGAGACAGGAGGGGTCAGGAGACACTGTGGCCCCATCCGATGATACCCCCGGACAGGGCCAAACAGGAAGGATATAACCCCACCCACTTTGCCAAAGCACAGCCTCCACACCACTAGAGGGATATCTTCAACCACCAACTTACCATCCTGAGACAAGGCCGAGTATAGCCCACAAAGATCTCCGCCACTGCACAACCCAAGGGGGGGCGCCAACCCAGACAGGAAGATCACATCAGTGTTACGTAGATGGAAAAAAGCTGTCCTTGAAACAGTCTTGATATGTTCGTCAAAAGAGAGATCAGGGTCCAGAGTAACGCCTAGGTCCTTCACAGTTTTATTTGAGACGACTGTACAACCATTAAGATTAATTGTCAGATTCAACAGAAGATCTCTTTGTTTCTTGGGACCTAGAACAAGCACTCTGTTTTGTCCGAGTTTGAAAGTAGAAAGTTTGCAGCCATCCACTTCCTTATGTCTGAAACACAGGCTTCTAGCGAGGGCAATTTTGGGGATTCACCATGTTTCATTGAAATGTACAGCTGTGTGTCATCCGCATAGCAGTGATAGTTAACATTATGTTTTCGAATGACATCCCCAAGAGGTAAAATATATAGTGGTCCTAAAACAGAACCTTGAGGAACACCGAAATTTACAGTTGATTTGTCAGAGGACAAACCATTCACAGAGACAAACTGATATCTTTCCGACAGATAAGATCTAAACCAGGCCAGAACTTCTAGACCAATTTGGGTTTCCAATCTCTCCAAAAGATAGATGGTATCAAAAGCAGCACTAAGGTCTAGGAGCACGAGGACAGATGCAAAGCCTCGGTCTGATGCCATTAAAAGGTCATTTACCACCTTCACAAGTGCAGTCTCAGTGCTAGAATGGGGTCTAAAACCAGACTGAAGCATTTCGTATACATTGTTTGTCTTCAGGAAGGCAGTGAGTTGCTGTGCAACAACCTTTTCTAACATTTTTGAGAGGAATGGAAGATTCGATATAGGCCAATAGTTTTTATATTTTCTGGGTCAAGGTTTGGCTTTTTCAAGAGAGGCTTTATTACTGCCACTTTTAGTGAATTTTGTACACATCCGGTGGATAGAGAGCCGTTTATTATGTTCAACATTGGAGGGCCAAGCACAGGAAGCAGCTCTTTCAGTAGTTTAGTTGGATTAGGGTCCAGTATGCAGCTTGAAGGTTTAGAGGCCATGATTATTTTCATCATTGTGTCAAGAGATATAGTACTAAAACACTTGAGTGTCTCTCTTGATCCTAGGTCCTGGCAGAGCTGTGCAGACTCAGGACAACTGAGCTTTGAAGGAATATGCAGGTTTAAAGAGAAGTCCGTAATTTGCTTTCTAAGAATCATGATCTTTTCCTCAAAGAAGTTCATGAATTTATTACTGTTGAAGTGAAAGCCATCCTCTCTTGTGGAGTGCTGCTTTTTAGTTAGCTTTGCGACAGTATCAAAAATACATTTTGGATTGTTCATATTTTCCTCAATTAAGTTGGAAAAATAGGAGCTCCTACCATCAGGCGATACAGAGTCCATCTTTACAAAACCTTCATAGCCCAGAAATCATTCATCCCCACCCGTATACGTCAGTTTAATAAATAACTGCTCAACCCCCCCCCCCCCCCCTCCCAGAATTTACTAACTGAATTATGGACTGTGAACTGTGTTGTCTGCTGTAGTTATTGCTTGTGATTTATGTATTTATGCACTTATGTGGAGATGCTGTGCTATGCTCTGTTGAGACGCAAGACACGTTTCCTGAAAGGGACACAATAAATAATCATTATTATCATTGGTGGGGAATGCAAAATGTGTCAACTTTGAACATCACCTGAATGTTTTGTCCTTCAGGTCCAAAAAGTCACTTTCTGATACTTCTATCATGGACAAGTATGTATGACAAGTTTTGTTTGAATCTGAAGGGGTGCGCTCAAAAAACATTTGCAATCAAATGGAACGACCCCACTACTGACCCAGGGAGTCTCCGCCAGGTAGCCTAGTGGTTAGACCGTTGGGCCAGTAACCGAAAGGTTACTGGATCGAATCCCCGAGCTGACAAGGTAAAAATCTGTCATTCTGTGTAACGGTTTTCTTGATGAGAAGGAGAGTCGGACCAAAATGCAGCGTGTAGAGTGCGATCCATATTTTAATGAACAAACGTAAAACACGAATCAATGCAAACACTACAAAATAAAGAACGTGATGAACGTAACGAAAACCTAAAACAGCCTATCTGGTGAAAAAACACATAGACAGGAACAATCACCCACAAACACACAGTGAAACCCAGGCTACCTAAATATGGTTCCCAATCAGAGACAATGACGAACACCTGCCTCTGACTGAGAACCATATCAGGCTGAACATAGAAATAGACAAACAAGACATGAAACATAGAATGCCCACTCAGATCACACCCTGACCAATCAAAACATAGAAAATACAAAGTAAACTATGGTCAGGGCGTGACAGTACCCCCCCCCCAAGGTGCGGACTCCGGCCGCAAAACCTGAACCTATAGGGGAGGGTCTGGGTGGGCATCTGTCCGCGGTGGCGGCTCTGGCGCTGGACGTGGACCCCACTCCATGACAGTTTTAATCCCCCTCCTAAACGTCCCTAAATAGGTTACCCACCACAATGATAACATGGGACAGAGGGACAGCTCGGGACAGAGGTAACTCGGGACAGATGGGTAGCTCAGCACTGAGAGGAAGCTCAGCACTGAGAAGAAGCTCAGCACTGAGAGGAAGCCCAGGCAGGTAGTAGAAACTACCAGAACCTGGCTGGCTGGCGGTTTCAGCAGATCCTGGTCGACTAGCAGATCTGGGAGAATCTGGTCGACTGGCGGATCTGGGAGAATCTGGTCGACTGGCGGATCTGGGAGAATCTGGTCGACTGGCGGATCTGGGAGAATCTGGTCGACTGGCGGATCTGGGAGAATCTGGTCGACTGGCGGATCTGGGAGAATCTGGTCGACTGGCGGATCTGGGAGAATCTGGTCGACTGGCAGATCTGGAAGAGTCTGGTCGACTGGCAGATCTGGAAGAGTCTGGTCGACTGGCAGATCTGGAAGAGTCTGGACGACTGGCAGATCTGGAAGAGTCTGGACGACTGGCAGATCTGGAAGAGTCTGGTCGACTGGCAGATCTGGAAGAGTCTGGTCGACTGGCAGATCTGGAAGAGTCTGGTCGACTGGCAGATCTGGAAGAGTCTGGTCGACTGGCAGATCTGGAAGAGTCTGGACGACTGGCAGATCTGGAAGAGTCTGGACGACTGGCAGATCTGGAAGAGTCTGGACGACTGGCAGATCTGGAAGAGTCTGGACGACTGGCAGATCTGGAAGAGTCTGGACGACTGGCAGCTCTGGCTGCTCCATGCTGACTGGCTGCTCCATGATGACTGGTAGCTCTGGCTGCTCCATGCTGACTGGCTGCTCCATGCTGACTGGCAGCTCTGGCTGCTCCATGCTGACTGGCTGCTCCATGCTGACTGGCAGCTCTGGCTGCTCCATGCTGACTGGCTGCTCTGGCTGCTCCATGCTGACTGGCTGCTCCATGCTGACTGGCTGCTCCATGCTGACTGGCGGCCCTGGCTGCTCCATGCTGACTGGCGGCCCTGGCTGCTCCATGCTGACTGGCGGCCCTGGCTGCTCCATGCTGACTGGCGGCCCTGGCTGCTCCATGCTAACTGGCAGCTCTGGCGGCTCCTTGCAGACTGGCAGCTCTGGCGGCTCCTTGCAGACTGGCAGCTTTGGCGGCATCCTGCAGACAGGCAGCTCTGGCGGCTCCTTGCAGACTGGCAGCTCCATGCAGACTGGCAGCTCTATGCAGACTGGCAGCTCCATGCAGACTGGCAGCTCCTTGCAGACTGGCAGCTCCTTGCAGACTGGCAGCTCCTTGCTAACTGGCAGCTCTAAGCTAACTGGCAGCTCTATGCTAACTGGCAGCTCTATGCTAACTGGCAGCTCTATGCTAACTGGCAGCTCTATGCTAACTGGCAGCTCTATGCTAACTGGCAGTTCTGAACAGGCGGGAGACTCCGGCAGCGCTGTAGAGAAGGAAGGCTCTAACAGCGCTAAACAGGCGGGAGACTCCGACAGCGCTGGAGAGGAGGAGGGCTCCGACAGCGCTGGACAGGCGAGGCGCACTGTAGGCCTGATGCGTGGTGCTGGCACTGGTGGTACTGGGCCAAGGACACGCACAGGAAGCCTGGTGCGGGGAGCTGCTACCGGAGGGCTGGGGTGTGGAGGTGGTACTGGAAAAACCGGACCGTGCAGGCGCACTGGAGCTCTTGAGCACCGAGCCTGCCCAACCTTACCTGGTTGAATGCTCACGGTCGCCCTGCCAGTGCGGAGAGGTGGAATAGCCCGCACTGGGCTATGCAGGCGAACCGGAGACACCGAGCGCAAGGCTGGTGCCATGTAAGCCGGCCCAAGGAGACGCACTGGGGACCAGCTGCGTAGAGCCGGCTTCATGGCATTAGGCTCGACGCTCAATCTAGCCCGGCAGACACGCGGAGCTGGAATATACCGCACCGGGCTATGCACCCGCACTGGAGACACCGTGCGCACCACTGCATAACACGGTGCCTGTCCGGTCTCTCTAGCCCCCCGGTAAGCACAGGGAGTTTGCGCAGGTCTCCTACCTGGCGTAGCCATACTCCCTGTTAGCCCCCCCCCAAGAAATTTTTGGGGCTGCCTCTCGGGCTTCCTTGCCAGCCGTGTTCCCTCATATCGCCGGCTCCTCTCTCCGGCTGCCTCAGCTCTCCTAAGTGCCTCCACCTGTTCCCATGGGAGGCGATCTCTTCCAGCCAGTATCTCCTCCCAAGTGTAACAGCCCTTGCCATCCAAAACGTCCTCCCATGTCCATTCCTCTTTACGCTGCTGTTGCTGCCTGTTGACACGCTGCTTGGTCCGTTGGTGGTGGGTGATTCTGTAACGGTTTTCTTGATGAGAAGGAGAGTCGGACCAAAATGCAGCGTGTAGAGTGCGATCCATATTTTAATGAACAAACGTAAAACACGAATCAATGCAAACACTACAAAATAAAGAACGTGATGAACGTAACGAAAACCTAAAACAGCCTATCTGGTGAAAAAACACATAGACAGGAACAATCACCCACAAACACACAGTGAAACCCAGGCTACCTAAATATGGTTCCCAATCAGAGACAATGACGAACACCTGCCTCTGACTGAGAACCATATCAGGCTGAACATAGAAATAGACAAACAAGACATGAAACATAGAATGCCCACTCAGATCACACCCTGACCAATCAAAACATAGAAAATACAAAGTAAACTATGGTCAGGGCGTGACATTCTGGCCCTGAGCAAAGCAGTTAACCCACTGTTCCCTGGGCACCGATACTGTGTATGACAATTATGGCAGCCCCCCGCACCTGGGTTAAATGCGGAAGACACATTTCAGTTGAAGGCATTCAGTTGTTCAACTGACTAGGTATCCCCTGTGTGTGCGTGCCTTTCACAACAAAGACTCCCTAAAGAAAAACCCAAGCCACATTATTCCAGTCTGCCTTCGGGGGGAGAGAGAGAGGGAGGGAGAGTTGCGGGTGCCATTGCGTCTAGGGACATTCTGCTGAATGCATCAGATGGGAACAAAGGGAAATAAATGTGTGTGTGGAAGGGGGTCGGTGGGGGTTTGCGTCGGCGGTATTCCACAAACAGTGACGTAGAGGAAGGGAAATTAGGGCACCAATCATGCAGCTCTGTCAGGGGATGGTCCTGACCTACAGTGGTAGAGCTGAACTTCATCAATTACGCTCAGATGGTCCAATCATGTGTTCGTGTTATTTTGCCTCTAATACTACCAAGACGAGTTAACACAATCCAGTTGGACACAGAGCTGGTAAATATTTGAGCTTTAGAAGCCTTATTCAGTTACATGCTTCATAATTGCATAGTCACTTAGCCACTCAGCATTTTGTGTTCAGGCTTTTTCCTTTGTGTTTCTACTTACAAGGATGTGGATCTTGTTTCCCTGGTATGCACCAGTCTAATTTTAATGCTCTCTATAGGCTATAAACATGCATGCACATGTTGGTTAACTGTGCCATTTAAATACATAGTTTGTTCCACCACATTCCACTTCCTGTTAGTTTTTCTCCAGTTGTGATTGAAATTCTAAACCAAGAGTCTGCCTGTTTTTACATCATGACTTCACAATCAGAACGATTGGGAACTATTTCACGCTAGAGAAGGTTTTTACCCTGCACACTAGCCTGCCTGTCATCCATTCAGGTCTATTTTGTTTTGTGCAGGTGAACTTCCTCCAAGCTGCCTTCACATACATGTTGTGAGTGAAACATAGCTGGCCTCTCACTCTCTCTGTGCAGGAGAGCACCAGCGCTGGAGGCACTGAAGATGGCCCAATGACAATGTCAGTAGGGGATACAGTTAGATAACATTTTAAATAGCAGTGGAAAGGCAGAGAAAAAGGGAATAGAAAATAATAGATCAGCTCTGTTTGGTTCATTTTAGAGACATTCCCTTTCCATCTGGTGAAAGTATGCACAGAGGCAACGGTTTCTGAACAGGTCTCCACTCTGGCCTCCTAACCGTGAAAGAGGAAGTGAGATTCACACATACGGTATGTGGAGTTTATTTTTAGGATGTCAACTTTTGAATTAGGCCATTTCTAATGAAAATAAGCCTATTTCTTCTTAATGATGGAAATAATGATAGCTGCACCATCGAGAGTATTGCATGGTTGCATCACCGCCTGGTATGGCAACTGCTCGGCATTCGACCACAAGACGCTACAATGGGTAGTGCATATGGCCCAGTACATCACTGGGGCCAAGCTTCCTGCCATAGCAGGCGGTGTCAAAAAAAATTGCCAAAGACTCCAGCCACCCTAGTCATAGACTGTTCTCTCTGCTACCGCACGGCAAGCTGTACCAGAGCGCCAAGTCTAGGTCCAAAAGGCTCCTGAACAGCTTCTACCCCCAAGCCATAAGACTGCTGAACATCTAATCAAATGGCTACCCGGACTATTTACACGACACCCCTTTTTATGCTGCTGAACCTCACTGTTTATTATCTATGCATAGTCGCTTTACCCCTACCTACATGTATATATTACCTCAACTACCTCGACTAACCTATACTCCCGCACATTGACTCAGTACCGGTACCCCCTGTTACGGCTCTCGTTGGAATGAGTGGACCAAAGCGCAACGTGGAAAGTGTTCATGATTTTATTTATCAAAGTAACAAGTCCAGGTTGGACTTGGCTTCTCTGCTGTTGCTGTACTTTATGCTTTGTTACACATTGATTGCATCTGTGAGTTGACTTCCATCATTATCTTGCTGTGGCAGTATCATTAAAAGACAGTGGCCATAGAACAGTGCAGGCCAGGAACAGGAAAGGCCTGTTTGCAATCTCCTGGAGGTTATCTGACTGCTACTATGTCGTCCTAAAGAAGGAACAAGGTGGAAATCCTAAACAGAGCGAGGGCCCTAAAGTAAAAGCAAATCTTGGTAATTGATTGAGATACAGCCTTTAATGGGCCTATATGAATTCCAGCTACATTTGAAGCACAAGTTGTGCCCTAGAAACAAACATGTAACCCTGTAAATACATCTGTTTATTACAAAAACTAAAATGTTGATACAAACATTGAAATTATTGAAATTACAAAGACATTTGTAGAATATTAGGTTTCTACATTGAGTAAAAACACTGTTTTCTATTGAGATGCATGACATTGAAAATTGTACGCTGTCTCTTTAAGAATGTCAAGTTTGTTAGTCAAGACATGCAACTCAGTCATTCATTCAGCGCTATTATCATTGATCTCCTGTCCCTTTCTTTTTCCAGATACAAAGTTTGGTAACAGAATGAAACTGAAGGAGATTTTACCATAATTATGTTACCAAACTGCATCTGCACAGTTTTTCCAGAAAATGTGTTTTGTTTTAATTTACTGTGTAATTTGTTAAAAGTAGTCATTGTGCATAGAGTTGTATGGTTTGTTCAACTTTGAAATCAATAGCTTTTGTTTGGCATACATTTTAAAGTGAAAAACAAAACATATCTAAGACCTACCACCTGGATTCGGTCCTATGTAGAAAAATTTGAAATTGTGTGTTTTTTTTTTACATTGGATAAAAGTAGAAACTCAGAGATAGAAAGTGGTATATCATACACTGTAAGCTCACTGTTGAGAAAATGGCCCGTGAATGTTTTGGTACACCTATAGGAAAGCTCTTCTTTGTCTACGCCCATTCAGCATCATTCACACCCTCTCAAGACTTAGCCCCACCCATCTCTTTAAGGATTCACATGTGAGGCCATGTGCTAAACAGAGAGAGTAGTTTAGTAAACAATCAAAGATTTCAAGACTAAAAGTGGTAAAAGTAGTAGCCTACAATAAGGAAAAACTCCAGGTAAAAATACACTTTATATAGTCCTTGGCCCATGTCCTAATCTGACTTTGGTGCAGGTCATGTTGTTCTTCACATTATAGTCTCTAGTAAACAAACACTATATCAAATAACATCTAAGTTTATTTGTCACATGCACAGGACACAGAAGGTGTAAACAGTACACTGAAATGGTTATTTGCATAGTAGCAACATCAAAAACAGAAAGTGTCCAGATACAAAATATTGTATAAATATTTTATAATTATTAGATGACCACCCCCCAGCCACATCTAGCTAAGTGTCACTATTGTCTGAACATGTACACATGTTCATGAAATACAATAGATGGCCGTAATCACCCCCAGACACACCTGGCTAACTTGATGGGTCATGTAATCATCTGGCGAAGTGGAGTCTTTTGTTTAGACATGTAGCTAGCTAGCTAGCTAGCTAGCTAAACAATTAACCTGCGTAATCCCAACTCAATCTACTACCAATACAAACATTGTCATAGCTGTAGTATGAATCTGCAGGTAGCTAAAGCTAACAAACTAGGTTCAATGTTAGCTAACTAACATTAAGCTTTAACCAGCAATGCAAATGGATTTTCTGATTTAGAATTATATTGCTACAAAGATCATACATGTAATGTTAGCTGGTGTGCCCGCAAGCTAATGTTCGCTATTTAGCTAACAGTACTCTTTGACTTGCAAACAACTTTCTGACAGAATTAGAAACTTATAATATCTGAAAATGTACGCTACCGTTCAAAAGTTTTGGGTCGCTTAGAAATGTCCTTGTTTTTTAAAGAAAAGCGATTTTTTTTGTCCATTAAAATAACATAAAATTGATCAGAAATGCAGTGTAGACATTGTTAATGTTGTAAATGACTATTGTAGTTGGAAACGGCAGATTCTTAATAGAATATCTACATAGGCGTACAGAGGCCCATTATTAGCATCAATCACTCCTGTGTTCCAATGGCACGTTGTGTTAGCGAATCCAAGTTTATAATTTAAAAGGCTAATTGATCATTAGAAAACCCTTTTGAAATTATGTTAGCATAGCTGAAAACTGTTGTTCTGATTAAAGAAGCAATTAAACTGGCCTTCTTTAGACTAGTTGAGTATCTGGAGCATCAGCATTTGTGGGTTCGATTACAACCTCAAAATGGCCAGAAACAAAGACCTTTCTTCTGACACTCGTCAGTCTATTCTTGTTCTGACAAATGAAGGCTATTCCATGAGAGAAATTGCCAAGAAACTGAAGATCTCGTACAAAGCTGTGTACTACTCCCTTCACAGAACAGCGCAAACTGGCTCTAACCAGAATAGAAAGAGGAGTGGGTGGCCCCAGTGCACAACTGAGCAAGAGGACAACTACATTAGAGTGTCTAGTTTGAGAAACAGACGCCTCACAAGTCCTCAACCGGCAGCTTCATTAAATAGTACCCGCAAAACACCATTCTCAACATCAACAGTGAAGAGGCAACTCCAGAGTTCCTCTGTCCAGTGTCTGTGTTCTTTTGCCCATCTTAATCTTTTCTTTTTATTAGCCAGTCTGAGATATGACTTTTTCTTTGCAACTCTGCCTAGAAGACCAGCATCCCTGACTGTTGATGTTGAGACTGGTGTTTTGCTGAAAAAAACTGTTTTCCGACCTCCCGCTGCTGCTGGTCTTCACATATTCTACCATTACGCTCCCGAAGTTGACGGTAATAGGCTACACCAGGGGTCTGCAACCTTTTCCATTTGGAGTGCCAATTTATTTGACCATTTCTACCGATCTGCATGCCAGTTATGATGTTCGTATGCACATTTTTGTCGAACAGTTTCTTTTCTTTTATAATAAAGTCGTCCTTTCTCAAAATCATTGTCATGTTATCTAAAAGAAAATTATACAAATCTAAAAGTAACTTCTGCCATTGCCAACTATGTAAAAATAGCCCACATAAAGCCAACAAATAAATACATTGCAGCCTGCAGGTAGAAAATATCCTGATAAAAATAAGTCACATGGGCTATTCATGGCCTGTCTGCAAGGAATTCGAAACATTGTATCAACTTTCAACTTAGTCCAGCCTGAAGCTTGCACTTACAAACTTGCAACTTTTAGTCAAATATTTTGGACCCTCAGTTTCTGCAGCCATTGAGTTCCAGACAGACACAGCTGTAGAATGTAGTAGTTGATATCAGTGGCCATATAACTAACATGGGCCATCTAAAACAAGACATTCAGTGTCATTTTGAGTGTATTTTGTGGCACACTAACATCAGTTACTATAGTAAGTTGTAGTCCTTCTGCTGATTCACTCTCCCGCCATGCTGTCGGTAGATCACCATCATCATCATCATCACCTTATAGCCTGTCAGTATGCACCCATCCACAGGTCTGAGGACAGGTGTACTTCCCTCCCTCTATCCTCCCAATACAACGCTGGTGGCATTAGCCTGTGTGATTCCTCCTCTCCCTCCTCTCCCTCCCTGTGAATGAGGTCATTGTGTGGACAGGCCTTTTCTCCCGTTGCAGTCAGTGAGCTCTGTGTCTGCTCTGCTCCCTCTACTCTGTCTGCTGAAGAGAGGCCTGTGTCTGCTGCTGCTGTCTACTCCATGAGGGTCAGAGAGGGGGCGGAGTGGGATGAGATGGAGAGAGGGTGCAGAGAAGATAGAAAGAGGAAGGCAGTGGGACACAAAAGCCAGTGTTCCACTCTACCCAGAGAAAGAGAGAGGGGACAGACCCCAAGGGCTGGTGTCATGGCACGCCAGCTTCTGGTTCTCTGTCTCTTTGTCTCTGTCTCTGTCTCTCAATTCAATTCAGTTCAATTCAAGGGGCTTTATTGGCATGGGAAACATGTGTTAACATTGCCAAAGCAAGTGAGGTAGATAATATATAAAGTGAAATAAACAATAAAAATGAACAGTAAACATTACACATACAGAAGTTTCAAAACAAAGAAGACCTTACAAATGTCATATTACGTACATATACAGTTTTGTAATGATGTACAAATGGTTAAGGGTACACAAGGGAAAATAAATAAGCATAAATATGGGTTGTATTTACAATGGTGTTTGTTCTTCACTGGTTGCCCTTTTCTTGTGGCAACAGGTCACAAATCTTGCTGCTGTGATGGCACACTGTGGAACTTCACCCAGTAGATATGGGAGTTTTTCAAAATTGGGTTTGTTTTCGAATTCTTTGTGGATCTGTGTAATCTGAGGGAAATATGTGTCTCTAATATGGTCATACATTGGACAGGAGGTTAGGAAGTGCAGCTCAGTTTCCACCTCATTTTGTGGGCAGTGTGCACATAGCCTGTCTTCTCTTCAGAGCCATGTCTGCCTACGACGGCCTTTCTCAATAGCAAGGCTATGCTCACTGAGTCTGTACATAGTCAAAGCTTTCCGTAAGTTTGGGTCAGTCACAGTGGTCAGGTATTCTGCCACTGTGTACTCTCTGTTTAGGGCCAAATAGCATTCTAGTTTGCTCGGTTTTTTTGTTAATTCTTGTTAAGTAATTATCTTTTTGTTTTCTCATGATTTGGTTGGGTCTAATTGTGCTGCAGTCCTGGGGCTCTGTGGGGTGTGTTTGTGTTTGTGAACAGAGCCCCAGGACCAGCTTGTTAGAGGACTCATCTCCAGGTTCATCTCTCTGTAGGTGATGGCTTTGTTAAGGAAGGTTTGGGAATTGCTTCCTTTTAGGTGGTTGTGGAATTTAACGGCTCTTTTCTGGATCTCTTGTTCTCTCTCTTATTCTCTTTTCCCTTGTTCTGTTTCCCTCCCCTCTTTTTCTGTCTTTAGTTTTGCGTTCCAAGTCTTGAACGTGAGGAATCCTGGAAGTCCAGTTTCCCCTTTTTCTAGATCCTGCATCAGAAACATTACTGTCTTTTCATGAGAGTCAGTGTCCATACATACATACATTAATAAGTGTTATCCAGGGCAAGCCTTTTAATGTTTTCTAGAATGTGTGTGGCACAAGGCATGAGCAGCGCTGTGGTAATATGGAGCCAGACGTTCCTTCTCCCCTGTGCACTCTCACTCCCTCCCCCTGCTAACAATATGGAGTGCATTCTTCCCTGAGCAGAGAATTCTGCAGGCTCACGCCACGGTTTGGTTTACACTCCACTAATAAATAACTCTTACTGCCCTATGACAGTCCCTCTATACCTCTTTGGTTTAATGTAGTAACTAGGGAATACAAACGGTGTGTTGGGATGACTTAGAAAGCACACAGTTTGGCCAGATACACCCAGAACTCTACTGCATATTGTGATGTATTGTAAGAGTGTTATGACCAGTGTGTGGCTGACAGTAAAGTGCCTGAATAGAGAAGTGGATGTGCAGAGAGAGAAGTGGTGGTGATTTTGAATTATTAACCAGGGGCATTGACTGCAGAGTTCCAGCCTCTCTCTCCCTCTGTCTGTGTCTCTTCTTTCACTCTGTCAACAGTCTGTTTGAGCCGCTGGTTACTCACATACTGTACTGCACTATGAGCAGCCCAAGACACAGAGAATGGGTTGATGGGTGGGTGACCCCAAAGACACAGCCACACCTTTAATGAGTGTCGCCACCGGGCACAGACACTGTCTGGAATGATACAGAGAGAAATAGAAATGACGTCTTTTTGTAGGCACTAACTCTGCCATGGTTCGTTGGACAAAGCCTATGGGGAAAATTAATGCCATTTTTTTTTTTTTTTTTTTTTTTTTTTTTGATAAACGCCGAAAATAATGTCTGTGGAATAGGAGATATTATACCTTTTGTTCTATGAGATAATCTTCATCAGCAAACATCACTTTTTGTGAATTTTTAAGCATTTATGTGATTAAGAAAATAATATAAGGCTTTATAAGTCATAAAGGTCCTAAACTTGTGTTAAACTCATACTTTCAGTGTTTATCCCAAAAGCCTTTTCTTTCCTAATTCATCTTTCCCATCGGAACCTGAAGTAAGTCATTTCAGGTAATTAGGAAGACAAGCTGGCGAGCTCTATAGGGACATCTACAGGTATATGGGAAAGAGCATCCCTGTCTGAGAACATGATATGGGAATATGATAGCCATGATGTCATAACTGTAACTTGACTCCCACTAGAAGGAGGGTGATATTACCGGCAGGCAGCACATCGCTTATCATGATACACAGTGACATGCTACACCATTTGATGTAACTCCAGCAGTAACAGTGTCTCAGCAGTAACAGTGTCTCAGCAGTAACAGTGTCTCAGCAGTAACAGTGCCTCAGTAGTAACAGTGCCTCAGCAGTAACAGTGTCTCAGCAGTAACAGTGTCTCAGCAGTAACAGTGCCTCAGCAGTAACATTGCCTCAGCAGTAACAGTGTCTCAGCAGTAACAGTGTCTCAGCAGTAACAGTGTCTCAGCAGTAACAGTGCCTCAGCAGTAACAGTGTCTCAGCAGTAACAGTGTCTCAGCAGTAACAGTGCCTCAGCAGTAACAGTGCCTCAGCAGTAGCAGTGTCTCAGCAGTAACAGTGCCTCTGCAGTAACAGTGCCTCAGCAGTAACAGTGCCTCATCAGTAACAGTGCCTCCGCAGTAACAGTGTCTCAGCTCATTATTTTTGTCAACTACTCCCTGTCAGAGTAACCTATGGAGATAACAAATGGTTACCTACGAACACAGTAATGCCTCCCCACTCTTCCACCCCAGAGCTTTTCAACCTACTCTTCTCCACACTACCTCCTTCTACCCTAGTCTCTCTTTGCAGTCTTCCACCCGAGTCTCTCTCTGCAGTCTTCCATCCTAGTCTCTCTCTGCAGTCTTCCACCCTAGTCTCTCTCTGCAGTCTTCCATCCTAGTCCCTCTCTGCAGTCTTCCACCCTAGTCTCTCTCTGCAGTCTTCCACCCTAGTCCCTCTCTGCAGTCTTCCACCCTAGTCCCTCTCTACAGTCTTCCATCCTAGTCCCTCGCTGCAGTCTTCCACCCTAGTCCCTCTCTGCAGTTTTCCACCCTAGTCCCTCTCTGCAGTCTTCCACCCTAGTCCCTCTATGCAGTCTTCCACCCTAGTCCCTCTCTGCAGTCTTCCATCCTAGTCCCTCTCTGCAGTCTTTCACCCTAGTCCCTCTCTGCAGTCTTCCACCCTAGTCTCTCTCTGCAGTCTTCCATCCTAGTCCCTCTCTGCAGTCTTCCACCCTAGTCTCTCTCTGCAGTCTTCCACCCTAATCCCTCTCTGCAGTCTTCCATCCTAGTCCCTCTCTGCAGTCTTCCACCCTAGTCCCTCTCTGCAGTTTTCCACCCTAGTCCCTCTCTGCAGTCTTCCACCCTAGTCCCTCTATGCAGTCTTCCACCCTAGTCCCTCTCTGCAGTCTTCCATCCTAGTCCCTCTCTGCAGTCTTTCACCCTAGTCCCTCTCTGCAGTCTTCCACCCTAGTCTCTCTCTGCAGTCTTCCACCCTAGTCTCTCTCTGCAGTCTTCCACCCTAGTCTCTCTCTGCAGTCTTCCACCCTAGTCCCTCTCTGCAGTATTCCATCCTAGTCCCTCTCTGCAGTCTTCCACCCTAGTCCCTCTCTGCAGTCTTCCTTCCTAGTCCCTCTCTGCAGTCTTCCTTCCTAGTCCCTCTCTGCAGTCTTCCTTCCTAGTCCCTCTCTGCAGTCTTCCATCCTAGTCCCTCTCTGCAGTCTTCCATCCTAGTCCCTCTCTGCAGTCTTCCATCCTAGTCCCTCTCTGCAGTCTTCCATCCTAGTCCCTCTCTGCAGTATTCCATCCTAGTCCCTCTCTGCAGTCTTCCATCCTAGTCCCTCTCTGCAGTCTTCCATCCTAGTCCCTCTCTGCAGTCTTCCATCCTAGTCCCTCTCTGCAGTCTTCCATCCTAGTCCCTTTCTGCAGTCTTCCACCCTAGTCCCTCTCTGCAGTCTTCCTTCCTAGTCCCTCTCTGCAGTCTTCCACCCTAGTCCCTCTCTTCAGTCTTCCTTCCTAGTCCCTCTCTGCAGTCTTCCTTCCTAGTCCCTCTCTGCAGTCTTCCATCCTACTACCTTCCAGGTTCACACCCTCCCCTCCTCCACAGCCTTTTGATGATTTAGGCCAATTCTCTCACTGCTGTGTCCAATCACAACCAGATTAATCTTCCTCAGCACTGCTGCGTGTCATGCTGGGGTTATTTTTCTCCCTGTGTGTGTGTGTGTACTGTGTGTGTGTGTGTGTGTACTGTGTGTGTACTGTGTGTGTACTGTGTGTGTGTGCACACTCCGTGGTGGGCTGGAGAGGGAAGAGCTGTCTCTGGCGCTGCCGGGCCAACTCAAACAAACCACAACACGCTGGCAGTCTGAGAGTGAGAGAGTGTGTGTGTATGCCTGAGTGTGTGTGTGAATGTGTGTGTATATGGCTGTGTGTGTATGCCTGAGTGGGTAGGTGAATGTGTGCGTGTATGACTGTGTGTGCGAGCTCCCAGACGTTTCCTACAGCCAGCTCCAAAAATAACCCATACTAACAATATTTCATCCCCGGGCTGCCCTCTCTCTGCTGGGGTGAGTGGGGAGGTGAGTGGGGAGGTGAGTGGGGAGGTGCAGGCAGGTGGAGATATTGTTCCAATTCAGACTTAGTGGGTATCTGGGTGGAGGGGTTAGCGGTTCCCTAGTGTGGACCAGGGGCTGATGGATGTAGAGGGGCTGTAGGAAACGGCTGGGAGACCAGGGGCTGATGTTTGTAGAGAGGGGGAGACGGGGGGAGAGGGAGAGTAGGGAAGAGAGGTGAGGAGGTTAAAGTGTCTCCTACATCGTAGACTGACTGATCCTGAACATCTCCTCTCCAACTGCCATGTTGTACCTTTAATCTCTCACTCCTTCACTATGGGAGATTCTCGTTTGTGCAAAAGACAGTCCTCTCTCCTCCGTCCTCTCTCCTCCATGACCCAGAAACCGATAAGTGGTGAAGTGGTCGGGGGGTGTGACATTTCGTTAGTAGGCGAATGGAAGAGTGTTATCCCCTCCTGGATAGCCACCTTACATCAAGGATACTCATGTGTTATCTACCATGGAAATCTACCAAACCCCCTTTGAATCAGCTTTTGTTTGGATGAGAAAAACATTCACACGTTTAAAAACGACAGGCTACTTATTGTTTTACTTATAACATGTCTGGCACAACTAACTTCATTTGTTTTGAGCACTTTCCCTTACCCCTGTAAACAACATTTATTATGGGATCCACCCCAGTAAACAACATTTATTATGGGATCTTCCCCTGTAAACAACATTTATTATGGGATCCACCCCTGTAAACAACATATATTATGTCATCCACCCCAGTAAACAACATTTATTATGGGATCCACCCCAGTAAACAACATTTATTATGGGATCTTCCCCTGTAAACAACATTTATTATGGGATCCACCCCTGTAAACAACATTTATTATGTCATCCACCCCAGTAAACAACATTTATTATGGGATCTTCCCCTGTAAACAACATGTATTATGGGATCCACCCCTGTAAACAACATTTATTATGGGATCCACCCCTGTAAACAACATTTATTATGGGATCCACCCCAGTAAACAACATTTATTATGGGATCTTCCCCTGTAAACAACATTTATTATGGGATCCACCCCTGTAAACAACATTTATTATGTCATCCACCCCAGTAAACAACATTTATTATGGGATCTTCCCCTGTAAACAACATTTATTATGGGATCCACCCCTGTAAACAACATTTATTATGGGATCCACCCCTGTAAACAACATTTATTATGGGATCTTCTCCTGTAAACAACATTTATTATGGGATCTTCCCCTGTAAACAACATTTATTATGGGATCCACCCCTGTAAACAACATTTATTTTGGGATCCACCCCGGTAAACAACATTTATTATGGGATCCACCCCTGTAAACAACATTTATTATGGGATCCACCCCTGTAAACAACATTTATTATGGGATCTTCCCCTGTATACAACATTTATTATGGGATCTTCCCCTGTATACAACATTTATTATGGGATCCACCCCGGTAAACAACATTTATTATGAGATCTTCCCCTGTAAACAACATTTATTATGGGATCCACCCCGGTAAACAACATTTATTATGGGATCCATCCCCTGTAAACAACATTTATTATGGGATCCACCCCTGTACACAACATTTATTATGGGATCCACCCATGTAAACAGCATTTAGTGTGGGATCCACCCATGTAAACAACATTTAGTATGGGATCCACCCCTGTAAACAACATTTAGTATGGGATCCACCCCTGTAAACAACATTTATTATGGGATCTTCCCCTGTAAACAAACTTTATTATGGGATCCACCCCTGTAAACAACATTTATTATGGGATCCACGCCTGTAAACAACATTTATTATGGGATCCACCCCTGTAAACAACATTTATTTTGGGATCCACCCCTGTAAACAGCATTTATTATGGGATCCACCCCGGTAAACAGCATTTAGTATGGGATCCACCCCTGTAAACAACATTTATTATGGGATCCACCCCAGTAAACAACATTTATTATGGGATCCACCCCAGTAAACAACATTTATTATGGGATCTTCCCCTGTAAACAACATTTATTATGGGATCTTCCCCTGTAAACAACATTTATTATGGGATCCACCCCTGTAAACAACATTTATTGTCATCCACCCCAGTAAACAACATTTATTATGGGATCTTCCCCTGTAAACAACATTTATTATGGGATCCACCCCTGTAAACAACATTTATTATGGGATCTTCTCCTGTAAACAATATTTATTATGGGATATTCCCCTGTAAACAACATTTATTATGGGATCCACCCCTGTAAACAACATTTATTTTGGGATCCACCCCGGTAAACAACATTTATTATGGGATCCACCCCTGTAAACAACATTTATTATGGGATCCACCCCTGTAAACAACATTTATTATGGGATCCACCCCTGTAAACAACATTTATTATGGGATCTTCTCCTGTAAACAATATTTATTATGGGATCTTCCCCTGTATACAACATTTATTATGGGATCCACCCCTGTAAACAACATTTATTATGGGATCCACCCCTGTAAACAACATTTATTATGGGATCTTCCCCTGTATACAACATTTATTTTGGGATCCACACCGGTAAACAACATTTATTATGGGATCCACCCCTGTAAACAACATTTATTATGGGATCCACCCCGGTAAACTAACTTTGTTATGGGATCCACCCCTGTAAACAGCATTTAGTGTGGGATCCACCCATGTAAACAGCATTTAGTGTGGGATCCACCCATGTAAACAACATTTAGTATGGGATCCACCCCTGTAAACAACATTTAGTATGGGATCCACCCCTGTAAACAACATTTAGTATTGGATCCACCTCTGTAAACAACATTTAGTATGGGATCCACCCCTGTAAACAACATTTATTATGGGATCCACCCCTGTAAACAAACTTTATTATGGGATCCACCCCTGTAAACCTCATTTGCCTAATGATATGCGAGTGGAGAAGGACCGAGGAGAGAGGATGCAGGAGGTGAGGGAGGACGGAGGAGAGAGGATGCAGGAGGTGAGGGAGGACGGAGGAGAGAGGATGCAGGAGGTGAGGGAGGACGGAGGAGCGAGGATGCAGGAGGTGAGGGAGGATGGAGGACAGAGGGAGGATGGAGGAGAGAGGATGCAGGATGTGAGGACGGAGGAGAGAGGATGCAGGAGGTGAGGGAGGACGGAGGAGAGAGGATGCAGGAGGTGAGGGAGGACGGAGGAGAGAGGATGCAGGAGGTGAGGGAGGACGGAGGAGAGAGGATGCAGGAGGTGAGGGAGGATGGAGGAGAGAGGATGCAGGAGGTGAGCAAATCTAATTGATGAAAAGCCATTGTGACAACACAGATCACTTTCTAATGGTCCCCTCATCAACTGGTCTTGGCATAGCCTAGCTTGGTCCCAGATCAGGTCAGGCTTAAAGCTGAAATCTGCCTAAGGGGAAACTGTTTGCCCCCAGCACATTTGTTATTGTTTTTTGTTTTGTTTTTGTTACATATCTAACCGTCTCCACTGTCCCAGGCCAGCTGTACATATCTAACCCTGTCCACTGTCCCAGCCAGCTGTACATATCTAACCCTGTCCACTGTCCCAGCCAGCTGTACATATCTAACCGTCTCCACTGTCTCAGGCAGCTGTGTGGGGTGGGGTGGTGTGTGTGGGGTGGTGTGTGGGGTGGTGGTGTGGACTAGAGCAGTGTAGACAGGGAGGAGTGGTCTGATATTCGGTGTTGTGTGGTGATGCAGTCAAAGCCTGGCAGGCAGGCATGTGCAGGGGTAGGAAGGGTAGGGAAGGCCAGCTCCGATTGGGTTATTATCAGTGCCAGACCCCAGCCTCTCCCACTCCCAGCCTCACTCCTTCACCCATGCTGTCTGGCCAGAGAGAGAGAGAGATGGGAATACCAATGGCCTGCAGCAGCCACACCACTGGGGAGTGAGAGATTCTTTTGTTTCCTGGTCCTCTGGGACCGCCATGCCTGGCACACTCTGCCTCACAGACCTGATGTTTTAGGGGAAGATGCAGCCAACGAGTAATTTGAATGCTTTAATGCCCTCTCTCTCTCTTATGAATAATTGAAACGCTTAATGTCCTCTCTCTCTATTTTCTCTCCTGCTGTGAGAGAGGGATGCACCGACAGGTCTGAAGAGGATCAAAGTGCATTCTGATTTACACACTCAAGATCTGTTTGAAGTGGGATTTCAGCATCATTATCTTCTTAACAACTAATTATTTGTGTGTTCAGTAGAATGGAATCAATGAACCATCTTGCCAGGGCTGGGTATAGCTTGAGCTGACTGGACTGGTAATTGTCAGAACGAATTGGAAACGCACCAATACGATTGGTTGGTGTCGTGATGACACGTTCTCCAGACCTGTCACGCGGTGCCTCCGTGTTCACTGAGTCTCTTAACAGGCTTTAGACTAAGATGACTTGTTGTAGTGGACGTCCAGAAATAAAAGCAGTAGTGGTAGGATGCATCCCAAATGGCACCCTATTCCCTTTATAGTGCACTATTTTTGACCAGGACCCTTAGGTCATTTGGGGCACATCTATAGACCCTCTTTACTATA
Source organism: Oncorhynchus clarkii lewisi (assembly GCF_045791955.1). Lineage (NCBI taxonomy): Eukaryota > Metazoa > Chordata > Actinopteri > Salmoniformes > Salmonidae > Oncorhynchus > Oncorhynchus clarkii. The sequence continues at coordinate 11,838,003 of NC_092156.1, read as the reverse complement.
AATAGCGCCTCTTCACTATAAATAGCGCTGGTCTGTCTGTGTGGATGGCTGAAAATGCAAAGATATTCAAGAATTCTTGTCACATTCATCACTCATGTGCCACTAATAATGTTTCATATACAATCTCACAACAGATTGCTATTGACTCTGTGGCCATATATGGACTTCTGCTCTGATTGGCTGTGAGTGAGGAAATCACTTCCTATTTGGCACTTCCTGCCCCGGATGGTCCTGGGTTTTCAGGCAGAGGACATGTTTGATTGAATATCAGTACATTGACGGCCTCACATCTCATGTTTGATTAGTAAATCCTACACACTGGATCTCTCCCAGAGCCTTACCCTCTGGCCCACTCGACGACCTCCCCCTCCGCTCTCGTCTTTCTCCAGTGCACTCTCTCTCGCGTCACATATCTGTCGCTGTCTTTTCTGACTGGCTGTTGTGCACCTCCATTTGTAGTTCTCTCCCCATGCTCTCTCCCCATGCTATCAGCCTGCCCAACACAGTCTTCAGCCTTGCCCTCCTCTCCTCACCACTCAAACGTACTACCCTCTCTCCTGTCAATCAGTCTAACTCTCTCCTGGCTTTCTTCAGCCTTGCCCTCCTGTTCTCTCTTTCCAGGCTCCGTCACACAGGCTTGGCTCACAATGAGAGCTGACGGAATGGGGTCTGGGGATCGCCTTGGCAACCAATCAGCCTGGAAATGGATGCTCTCTTTTCAGGTCAAGTGTCACACAAAGGGCCACGGCTGTGTCTGCATTTTACGGCATTTTACGGCAAACAGTCTAAATAAATGAATATATAACATACCATGAGGTCTGTGTTTGGACCATCTTAGAACTTTTGTCATAGAACATTCCGCCTATTATCAAGGTCTTTGAACTTGAACAATGTCCTCAGGCGTGCATTTTCCAAGAAACTGCTGCTGACACTGATGTTGCTAATGACAGGAATGTTTCAGTGTTTCCAATGCTTTTCCGGTACAAACCCTTTGACTTCTTTAGAGTAAGAGCCATGTCGTGACTTTACTTTCATTCATCTGATGACTATTATTTATCTAATCAACTAACTATGTTTAATTGTTACCCAATTCAATGAATCATGTAACAATTAACTCATTAGGATTTTGGGGCACCACGAGAGCGGTTGTTTAACCTTTGAGGCACTAAAATAAAGTTCCCAAAGTAAACAGCCTATTTCTCAGTACCAGATGCTAGAATATGCATATAATTGACAGATTAGGATAGAAAACACTCTAAAGTTTCCAAAACTGTCTAAATATTGTCTGTGAGTATAACAGAACTGATATTGCAGGTGAAACCCTGAGAAATCAAACCAGGAAGTGGCCTCTATTTTGAAAACTCCATGTTCCATAGCCTCCCATTGCTCCATTTAAAGGGATATAAACCAGATTCCTTTTCCTATCGCTTCCTCAAGGTGTCAACAGGCTTCAGACGTAGTTTCAGGCTTTTATTTTGAAAAATGAGCCAGAAAGATAACATCGCGTCAGGTGGTCACATGAGTTTTGCTCGCGCAACAGAATGTGGACAGCTATTGTTTTTCCCTCTCCTACTGATAAAGACATTTGCGGTTGATATATTATCGATTATATATTTTAAAAACAACCTGAGGATTGATTATAAAAAACGTTTGACATGTTTCTGTGGACATTACGGATATTATTTGGAATTTGTCTGCGTTGTCGTGACCGCTCTTTCCTGTAGATTTCTGAACATAGCGCGCCAAACAAACAGGTATTTTGGATATAAAAATAATATTTATGGAACAAAAGGAACATTTGTTGTCTAACTGGGAGTCTCGTGAGTGAAAACATCCGAAGATCATCAAAGGTAAACAATGAATTTGATTGCTTTTCTGATTTTCGTGACCAAGCTACCTGATGCTAAGTGTACTTAATGTTTTGTCATGCGATCGATAAACTTACACAAACGCTTGGATTGCTTCCGTTGTAAAGCATAATTTCAAAATCTGAGACGACAGGTGGATTAACAAAAGGCTGTGTTTTGCAATATTGCACTTGTGATTTCATGAATATTAATATTTTCTATGAATATTATTTGACTGTGGCGCTATGCTATTCAGCGGTTATCCCACTTAAGGGATGGGTAGCCTCAAGAAGTTAAAAAGCTACCATCTCCCCAATTCAACTCTAAAGGTCTTTACCTATCACATCCATAAAATATTCAATGCGTTAATTATAACCTATTATCATATCCTCATTCTGAACAGTCATAAACTCCTGCATCTGCAAAAACCCCAGCCTTACTTATGATTCAGTACTACACAAATATGTTTAATTATTTATTTACTAGCTAACTAAATGACAATACAGGATAACATACACACTTTTTACAAAAGGAGATGTAGAGGGAGGGAGAGAGAGAGAGAGAAAAAGAGACATTTATCGTTGATACATTTTAGAAACTATTCTCACAGTAATCATACACTTTTTACACGAACCACCACCCTTTTGGAGTATGAAATCATTGTATTTACGTGTCAATGCCTTGGTTCGCTGTTGGGCCTTTTCGCAGCACACTTGTAAGGCTCTGATTGTCCAAAAGGGGTCATTCACCCGTCTCTTCTACTGTTGTTCACTCTGGAAGATGCTCCTTGGAAGATAGGCTAGCCAGACTGTCCCATTGGTGATGAGAGTAGTAGAATACAGTGATTTGAGAAGAGTAGTAGAATGGTCCCACTTAAATTTGGTTTTCTAGATATTTAAGGACAGCTAATCAGCTGTACCAGTGATTGTCTAAGAGGAGAGTTTTCTTCCCCACCTCGTGTTGGTATTCAGGGTTCAAACCACTGTACACGCACGCACAGCTGAGGCCTGGTAATGTTCTGGTCTAAATGTTAATTTCTTTACCAATCTTTTATGCACTCTGGTCGAAAGGGACAGTTCCGTCAGGCTGACATGCTCTCTTTCCTCTCTCGTGGCGTGACTACTTACTGTGCCAAGTTTATAGTAGACAAATTATCTATTATGGCTCCTAAAATAACATTCCCATCTTAACAAAAATACGTTCATCATTTCCTTATCTACAACGTAGAGGATGGAGAATTCGTACATGTCGTGTGTATACTTTTCAAGTTACATTATGTCCTTAAAAGCACTTCTAATGACATCACAAAATAACATCCCATGTGACATTATCATTCTTTAGATCACCTCTGACCATTCCCCACGTACTTATGTTAGCAATATTGTTCCATTATTCACTTCTTGAACGTGTTAAAGTTTCAGCGGGAAACTCTGGAGACAAAGGAACATTCCTGTAGTGAATTTGGAGAGGGATGTTCTCTGGATCCCCTCTCTTTTAATTTATAATAGGGTGTGAGCTGTCAACCCCCCAGCAGCTCCCTCCTCCCCCTTTGTGGGTGAGAGAGGGTCTGGCTACTGTCATCCATTGCCAAGCTGATCTGACCCATTCGGATCCTCACAGGACAGTCATGACAGTCACATGATATACTACAACTGTAGGACACAACCAATTGGATTTGAGGTGGACTATTTTAAACCCAGGGCAATTCCATGGTTACAGAATTGCGCTGAGATTTAGATTTTTCACTTTAAAATTGATGGCAAACAAAACCATTGATTTAAAAGTTAAACAAATCACACAACTCTATGCACGATGACAACTTTTAAAAATGTATACAGACAATTTTACAAAAGCACATTTACTAGAATAACTGCAGATGCAAAGTTTGGTAACAGAATTTGGGTAACACATACAATTATTTTATGTGTCCACGTTTTCCAAAAACTCAGTTCAAGATCTACTCCGTATTAAGATCCAAAGATGTTTGCAGAAAGAATCGGGTGTCAGCTATGACATGACACATTGACTTTGAAAAAATTTGCTTAAACTACAGAAGGTGAAGTGGATTTTCACCCTGTAACGGAATTGCGGTAACGGAATTTCATCATGGGTTCCTGATCCTTACTATACAGAAATGCACAATTATGGACATGAATGTCATTCTCTTCATGGTGATGTATCCTGAATAGTTACATAGATGTATACATTTGCATATTTGGGTATTATTTTACACTCTGGCTATTATTGTAATGACCAAATCTGGTTGGTCTGGACTGGACCAAATCTGAACCAATCATAGACATTTTTGTTTTACAAGTTTGGACATCAAAGTACAGCACAGTATAGCTCAGTAGAGTAGAGTAGAGTAGAGTAGAGTATAGTTCAGTACAGTAGAGTACAGTTGAGTATAGTTGAGTACAGTAGAGTATAGTTCAGTACAGTAGAGTATAGTTCAGTACAGTAGAGTATAGTTCAGTACAGTAGAGTATAGTTCAGTAGAGTAGAGTACAGTATAGTATAGTTCAGTACAGTAGAGTATAGTTCAGTACAGTAGAGTACAGTAGAGTATAGTTCTGTACAGTAGAGTATAGTTCTGTACAGTAGAGTACAGTACAGTACAGTACAGTGTAGTTTAGTACAGTACAGTATAGTTCAGTAGAGTATAGTTCAGTAGAGTATAGTTCAGTACAGTGGAGTATAGTTCAGTACAGTAGAGTACAGTTGAGTATAGTTCAGTACAGTAGAGTACAGTTGAGTATAGTTCAGTACAGTAGAGTACAGTATAGTATAGTTCAGTACAGTAGAGTATAGTTCAGTAGAGTATAGTTCTGTACAGTAGAGTACAGTACAGTACAGTAGAGTATAGTTCTGTACAGTAGAGTATAGTTCTGTACAGTAGAGTACAGTACAGTACAGTAGAGTATAGTTCTATACAGTAGAGTACAGTACAGTACAGTGTAGTTTAGTACAGTACAGTATAGTTCAGTAGAGTATAGTTCAGTACAGTAGAGTATAGTTCAGTACAGTAGAGTATAGTTCAGTACAGTAGAGTGTAGTTCAGTACAGTACAGTGTAGTTTAGTACAGTACAGTATAGTTCAGTAGAGTATAGTTCAGTACAGTACAGTGTAGTTTAGTACGGTACAGTATAGTTCAGTAGAGTATAGTTCAGTACAGTACAGTGTAGTTTAGTACGGTACAGTATAGTTCAGTAGAGTATAGTTCAGTACAGTAGAGTGTAGTTCAGTACAGTACAGTGTAGTTTAGTACAGTACAGTATAGTTCAGTAGAGTATAGTTCAGTACAGTACAGTGTAGTTTAGTACGGTACAGTATAGTTCAGTACAATAGAGTATAGTACCGTACTATAGTGTGCTCTACTGTACTGAACTATACCTTTCTTTATTGTACTGTACTGTGCTGTACTGTACTGTGCTGTACTCTACTGTGCTGTACTCTACTGTGCTGTACTCTACTGTGCTGTACTCTACTGTGCTGTACTCTACTGTGCTGTACTCTACTGTGCTGTCCAAACTTGTGAACCCAACTGTGATTTGTGACTTCTGTGATCTCCCATTGTAGGCAATACAATTACCCGAAATTCCACTGAGTTTTACTGAGTTTTAATCACTTAATAATTCAGAAACAAAATTGATATCAGTAAAAACACTATAGGGAATTGATAGGTCTACCTTTACTTGTTACTTTTGTGAACTTTCATTATCTTCCCCATGCATGAGGGAGAGAAATTTGAACATGCAGTATCTTAAAGATATGTCTGTTTTTGGTAACGGAACTTCAACACACAAGGCAATGTTTCCTAAACTTTTATTTTCAAAACTGTGTTGATATTCAAATTCCTGAGCTGACTAGGTGAAAAATCTGTTGATGTGTCCTTGACCTTAATTACTCCTGTAATTCTGCTCATTGACTGAAATCTAAATGTAATATTAGTTGGCAGGGGTCTTTTTTCTAGTTGATGTTTTCTAAGACTCCTTTTCCATCTGTTTGACCAGAAATCAAAGCCTTCACTTATTCAACATTTGTAGGATAGAAAGTAGTTGAAAAGGGTGTATATGCTGCTAAAAAAACTAAAACTAAACTAAAAAAATATATACACTCTTCGCTTTTGTCGCTTTAATTAAAAAAATATAGACTCTTAGCTTTCATTTGACATCCTCCTATGAACTTCATGTTGGTGCTCATGGGTCCTTTACATGGAAATGACCCAAAATCAACATGAAATATCCAAGGAGGCAGAGATGTCTAGCTAAGTCTCTGCGGTGACCTCCGTGTGAATGACCTCACTACTATGACCTGCTCCATGTGTGTGAGACAGGAGGAGTGTCTCGGAGTTGTTGCTATTCCTGTTGTATGTGTCAACAGAAAACTAAGACAACCTCATGTACCCACTCCAATTTTCTAGCTGTGTATGAATACACTTGAATCCAGCACAAGGTGATCCCAGGGTTGTTGGATGACTGTTGAAAACCTACTGGGAACCCTTTTTTTGTCTAGTTTTGCACAGATAAATGACCTATTTTTTGTTTCTGCCTCCCAGAATGATTTAGGCCTAATATTTATGTATGTTACTAAGTGGCTGAAACCAATGTCAAGTTTGTGGGAGCTGGGGAGGTCGGCTAGTGAAATACAGCAACTCACCCCCCCAACAGAGCCTCACAGTGCTCTCTCCCCCTTCCTTCTCTCTCACCCTCTCTCTCCTCTCAATTCAATTCAAGTGGCTTTATCCTTTCTCTCTCTCTCTCTCTCTCTCTCTCTCTCTCTCTCGTTCTCTTCTCTCTCCCCCTACTTTCTCTCTTGCTGTCTGTCTCTCTTTCAATTCAATCACTCTCTATCTCTCTCTTCTCTCCTGTCTCTCTCTCTCTGCCGCCCCTTCTCTATTTTCTCTCTCTCTCTCTCTCTTTCTCTCTCTCATTCTGCTGTCCTGGAGCAGAACACGCTTTTTGGGACCTTATGGATTTTCTGTTTTCAATAGTGGGGTTCACAGTTAAATGATTGCTGCTGCACCACATGAAACCTCATGATCGCACAGAGGAAATGGTTTCCACTTCTGTGAATCTCATGTTGAATGTTAATGTGCTGCTTGCCGCACTACTGTTTTTGTGGGAGTTGTTGGATGATTTTGTTCCTTTTAGTGGAGAAAACCTCCCTGGTTTCTATACTTGCTGTGTCAGCATCAGGTGTGGCAGAGCCAAAAACCCTGGAGAAAGAATTCCGGCTGCTGAAAAACAGAAAACATCTTTCTGTTCTTCATGGTAGCCCTTTTTGTGCCTGTTGCTAGGAGACGGGAAGAGCTATGTGGCTGAACATTGAGCCTGGTTTCGGACAAGAGAAAAGACACGGAACAGAGGAAAGAGAGAAAGAGGAGAAACCTCTGGGGCTTACAGATATACAGTTCTTCTGTGTTCCTTCTGAACTTGGCTCTAACTGTTTACTTTAGTTCCCAATAGCTGCCTTACATGCTCAATGTTTCTTCCTAATTCTCTGGGCGTTCTAGCAGGCCCTTTGTGGTACTGGTCCTTTGTTTTCTTGGTTTGAGTGAGCCATTGTTAAAACTCTGTTTGGTTCCAAGGAACATTCTGTTTCTGATGAGGCTTCAGTTTTCAGGGGGAAACAGCAAATGCTAAAATGGCTAACAGTTCTTTTCTCTTTAGTTATTTCCTGATTGACTGTCATTACTCCCTGGGATTCTCTTTTTGTTTGTCATTAAAGCACTGGAAGAGCGTAGCAGTGAGAGTGGTGTGTGTGTGTGTGTGTGTGTGTGTGTGTGTGTGTTTCCCTGTCAGTCTTTTCTATGTTGCTTCGCTGATGATAGTAATGAGGCAGGCAGGGTGTGACCCAATCTTCCCATGCCCCTCTTTCATCAGTCAACAAACTGTAAACACACACACATTCCCATGCCTATAGTCTCCATGCTGACACATGCAGATGTGATGAAAGCCAGCTGTTCAGAGAGACAGACAAAGGGTTTGTTTCCAGTGTGTGTGTGTGTGTGTGTGTGTGTGTGTGTGTGTGTGTGTGTGTGTGTGTGTGTGTGTTCAAGGGTTCTCTTTTGTCCGCCGCAGCACAGTGTCAGAGGCTGCCCCGTTTGCTATTGTAACCAATCAAACGTGTAGGTCACATTTTGATTAGCTGAACAAGGTTTCTGCATGTGTTTGTGGGCATGTGGTGTACTATCTGTCTGGGTGTGTGTGTCCTGTCTTCAAGTACTGCCCTCTCCTTACCCCTTACCCTCTTAAAGGGGATGCCACACACTGTGTAGCAGTGATCAAGTTTTAATAATTGTCTGTGTGTGTGTCCTGTCTTCAAGTACTGCCCTCTCCTTACCCTCTTAAAGGGGATGCCAAACACTGTGTAACAGTGATCAAGTTTTAATAATTGTGTCATTATGACGTACACAAAATGAACAAAAGTATGTGGACACATGCTCGTCCAACATCTCATTCCAAAATCATGGGCATTAATAGGGAATTGGTGCCCCCTTTGCTGCTATAATAGCCTCCACTCTTCTGGAAAGGCTTTCCACTAGATGTTGGATCTTTGCTGCTGGGACTTGCTTCCATTCAGCCGCAAGAGCATTAGTGAGGTCGGGCACTGATGTTGAGCGATTGGGCCTGGCTCGCAGTCAGAGTTCCAATTCATCCCAAAGGTGTTCGATGGGGTTGAGGTCAGGGCTCTCTGCAGGCCAATAAAGTTGTTCCACACTGATCTCGATAAACCATTTCTGTATGGACCGCTTTGTGCACTGGAGCATTGTCATACTGAAACAGGAAAGGCCCTTCCCCAAACTGTTGCCACAAAGTTGGAAGCACAGAATTGTCTAGAATGTCATTGTATGCTGTAGCGTTAAGATTTCCCTTCACCGGAACAAAGGGGCCTAGCCTGAACCATGAAAAACAGCCCCAGACCATTACACCTTCACCACCAAACTTTACAGTTGGCACTAGCAGGTAGCGTTCTACTGGCATCCGCCAAACCCAGATTTGTCAGTCGGACTGCCAGATGGTGAAGCGTGATTCATCACTCCAGAGAACACATTTCCACTGCTCCAGAGTCCAATGGCTTTTCCTTCTCATTAACATGTTTTCTATCAGGTGTAGTGCTCCCTCTCTCTCTTTCTCTTTCTCTCTCTTCCTCCCTCGCTCTTTCTCTCTCTCTCTTTCTTTATCGCTGCATGGCCTCAGGGAGTACACCTCAGGTCTATGTCTCACACTGCAGTCAAACCACCAGCAGAAATATTTACACAAGTGGGAGTAATTAGCATGTTATTAAGAGGTATGTGGAAATCACGGGTGTGGATTTGGGCCTGTGTGTGTCAGTGTGTGTGTGTAGTGTGTGTGTAGCGTGTTTGTGTGTCAGTGAGTGTGTAGACTGGGCACGTGCTAGCCCACACCAAGCCCACACCACTCCAATATTGGCTAGCCCACACCACCCCAACACTGGCTAGCCCACACCAAGCCCACACCACCCCAATATTGGCTAGCCCACACCACCCCAACACTGGCTAGCCCACTGAAATGACTGCCTCGCCTGGTTTACCAACTACGTGTGTCAAATCTGAGGGCCTGTTGTCTGGACCTCTGGCAGTCTCTATGGGGGTGCCACAGGATTCAATTCTCTGGCCGACTCTTTTCTCTGTATATATCAATGATGTTGCTCTTGCTGCTGGTGATTAGCTGATCCACCTCTATGGAGACGACACCATTCTGTATACATCTGGCCCTTCCTTGGACACTGTGCTAATTAACCTACAGACGAGCTTCAATGCCATACAACAGTCCTTCCGCGGCCTCCAACTGCTTTTAAATACAAGTAAAACTAAGTGCATGCTCTTCAACCGATTGCTGCCCGCACCCTCCCGCCTGACTAGCATCACTACTCTGGACGGTTCTGACTTAGAATATGTAGACAACTACAAATACCTAGGTGTCTGGTTAGACTGTAAACTCTCCTTCCAGACTCACATTAAGCGTCTCCAATCCAAAATTAAATCTAGAATCGGCTTCCTATTTCGCAACAAAGCTTCCTTCACTCATGCTGCCCAACATACTCTCGTAAAACTGACTATCCTACCGATCCTTGACTTCGGCGATGTCATTTACAAAAAAGCCTCCAACACTCTTCTCACCAAAGCCCCATATACTACCCACCACTGCGACCTGTATGCTCTCGTTGGCTGGCCCTCACTACATATTCATCGCCAAACCCACTGGCCCCAGGTCATCTATAAGTCTATGCTAGGCAAAGCCCTGCCTTAGCTCAGCTCACTGGTCACCATAGCAACACCCGCTCCAGCAGGTATATTTCACTGGTCATCCCCAAAGCCAATAATTCCTTTGGCCGCCTTTCCTTCCTTGCTGCCAATGACTGGAACGAATTGCAAAAATCACTGAAGCTGGAGTCACCATCCCAACACGGGCTAGCCCACACCAAGCCAACACGGGCTAGCCCACACCAAGCCAACACGGGCTAGCCCACACCAAGCTAACACGGGCTAGCCCACACCAAGCCAACACGGGCTAGCCCACACCATCCCAACACGGGCTAGCCCACACCAAGCCCACACCATCCCAACACGGGATAGCCCACACCAAGCCCACACCATCCCAACACGGGCTAGCCCACACCAAGCCCACACCATCCCAACACGGGCTAGCCCACACCAAGCTCAGCTACAGGCGGGGGATCTCTGCTCTTTCTCGTCTCTGCTCTCTGGTTGGGCAAGGTTGTAGGGTGAAACCACTGTACTCCCCTCAGTACTTGGGAGCTACTAGTAGTGGGAAGGAGGGGAGAGGGAGTAAGGCACACTGGACTTTGAGTATTTTGGCAAGACCTGAGTGTTGAAAGTTCTGCACTGCACATTGACCCTGGCTGGTGATAATGGGAAATATGACTTCCATTCCTTCTACTTCCCCTTTCCCTCAAGCCTGATGAAGGCAGTGACGCTACCCTCTCAATACCCTTTAATTTCCCTCTTACACTCTCACTACTCTATCACTACCCTCTCACTATCCTTTCATTTCCCTCTAACTACACTCTCACTATCACTACCCTCTCACTACCCTTTCATTTCCCTCTAACTACACTCTCACTACTCTATCACTACCCTCTCACTCTCACTACCCTACCACTACCCTCTCACTATCACTACCCTCTCACTATCCTTTCACTATCACTATCCTCTCACTACCACTACCCTCTCATTATCACTACCCTCTCACTGTCCTTTCACTATCACTATCCTCTCACTATCACTACCCTCTCACTATCGCTACCCTCTCACTATCGCTACCTTCTCACTACCCTATCACTCCCCCTACCCTCTCCCTACCCTCTCACTGTCGCTACCCTCTCACTATCGCTACCCTCTCACTATCGCTACCCTCTCACTATCGCTACCTTCTCACTACCCTATCACTCCCCCTACCCTCTCCCTACCCTCTCACTGTCGCTACCCTCTCACTATCGCTACCCTCTCACTATCGCTACCCTCTCACTATCGCTACCCTCTCACTATCGCTACCCTGTCATTACCCTCTCACTATCATTACCCTCTCACTACCCTGTCACTACCCTCTTATTACCCTCTCACTACCATTACCCTGTCACTATCATTACCCTCTCACTACCCTGTCACTACTCTCTCATTACCCTCTCACTATCACTACCCTCTCACTATCGCTACCTTCTCACTACCCTATCACTCCCCCTACCCTCTCCCTACCCTCTCACTACCCTCTCACTATCGCTACCCTCTCACTATCGCTACCCTCTCACTATCACTACCCTCTCACTATCGCTACCCTCTCACTACCCACTCACTGCTCCTACCCTGTCATTACCCTCTCACTACCCTGTCACTACCCTCTTATTACCCTCTCACTACCATTACCCTGTCACTATCATTACCCTCTCACTACCCTGTCACTACTCTCTCATTACCCTCTCACTATCACTACCCTCTCACTATCGCTACCTTCTCACTACCCTATCACTCCCCCTACCCTCTCCCTACCCTCTCACTACCCTCTCACTATCGCTACCCTCTCACTATCGCTACCCTCTCACTATCACTACCCTCTCACTATCACGACCCTCTCACTATCGCTACCCTCTCACTATCACGACCCTCTCACTATCGCTACCCTCTCACTATCGCTACCCTCTCACTATCACTACCCTCTCACTATCACTACCCTCTCACTATCACTACCCTCTCACTATCACTACCCTCTCACTACCCTCTCACTATCACTACCCTCTCACTATCGCTACCCTCTCACTATCGCTACCCTCTCACTATCGCTACCCTCTCACTATCACTACCCTCTCACTATCACTACCCTCTCACTATCACGACCCTCTCACTATCACAACCCTCTCACTATCGCTACCCTCTCACTATCACGACCCTCTCACTATCGCTACCCTCTCACTATCGCTACCCTCTCACTATCAATACCCTCTCACTATCACTACCCTCTCACTATCACTACCCTATCACTATCACTATCCTCTCACTATCACTACCCTCTCACTACCCTCTCACTATCAATACCCTCTCACTATCGCTACCCTCTCACTACCCACTCACTGCGCCTACCCTCTCATTACCCTCTCACTATCATTACCCTCTCACTACCCTGTCACTATAATTACCCTCTCATTACCCTCTCACTATCACTACCCTATCACTATCACTACCCTCTCACTACCCTGGCACTATCATTACCCTCTCACTACCCTCTCGCTTCCCCTCTCACTGCCCTATCACTGTCACTACCCTCTCACTATCACTGCCCTATCACCCTCACTACCCTATCACTATCACTCCCCTTCACTTCCCTATCACAACCCCTACCCTATCACTACCCTCTAACTACCTCTCTCACTACCCTATCAATATCACTTTCCTCTCAATCCCTCTCACTATCACTACCCTCTCACTACCCTCTCACTATCACTACCCTCTCACTACCCTCTCACTATCCTGGGTTACCCGCTACCCTCTCACTATCGCTACCCTCTCACTATCGCTCCCCTCTCACTATCATACCCTCTCACTATCACTACCCTCTCACTATCAGTACCCTCTCACTATCGCTACCCTCTCACTATCACTACCCTCTCACTATCGCTACCCTCTCACTATCACTATCCTCTCACTATCACTACCCTCTCACTATCACTACCCTCTCACTATCACTACCCTCTCACTATCACTACCCTCTCACTACCCTCTCACTATCACTATCACTATCACTATCACAGCAAAATCATCCTGGCTTTAGATACGGAGAACATCAACACCTTAACATCAACACGCCAGAGGATATATCCATCGGACTTGGGGCTCTGCTGGGAGTTTATCTCATTTAGATGTTTTACTTCTGCTTTACCACTGAAATCATAATAAACACTGACAACTATAATATTGTGTTATTGTTGTTATTGTTATGCATACTATTAAAACGGGGGTTTGTTCAAAAATGTTCTTCAGGGATCCATTAAAAGGTGATCTTTGAAGAACTTATGGGAGTTCCCCCACAGTTTCAATTTGAAGAACCCCTGAAGGATACTCCAGGAACCTTTTTTATTTTTATTTTCGATATATCGTCAAAAATAGTCTGCTGACATGTAACTGTATCTGTTTGTTTACCATCACTACTGTTAGGTAGAGCACGAAGTTACGCATTTCACTGTACCTGTGACAATAAAACTTGAACTTGATAGTTTTGCTTCAGGGAATCAGTTACTAGAGAGAGAGAGAATCAGAAAGTAGCTGTCAGACTGGGCATCTGGATTAGATTACAGGATTAGAACCAGGTACATTCTCTGAGATCCTAATGTTAACTCTGATTATCTGGAGGTATGAACATGACTATGATATCAACACGTCTAGATGCCATACAGGGTTCATGATGAGTGTGGCTCAGTTGGTAGAGCATGGTGCTTGCAACGCCAGGGTTGTGGGTTCAATTCCCATGGGGGACCAGTAGAAAATGTATTGCACTCACTACTGTAAGTAGCTGTGAATAAGAGTGTCTGCTAAATTACTTAAATGTCAATATTACTGCAAGATAAATGCACTAGGGTTGGGACTGGGGGTATATCATGTTGGGACTGGGGGTGTATCAGGTTGGGACTGGGGGTATATCATGTTGGGACTGGGGGTATATCATGTTGGGACTGGGGGTATATCATGTTGGGACTGGGGGTATATCATGTTGGGACTGGGGGTATATCATGTTGGGACTGGGGTGTATCAGGTTGGGACTGGGGGTATATCATGTTGGGACTGGGGGTGTATTAGGTTGGGACTGGGGGTATATCATGTTGGGACTGGGGGTATATCATGTTGAAACTGGGGGTGTATCAGGTTGGGACTGGGGGTATATCATGTTGGGACTGGGGGTATATCATGTTGGGACTCGGGGTATATCATGTTGGTACTGGGGGTATATCATGTTGGGACTCGGGGTATATCATGTTGGGACTGGGGGTATATCAGGTTTGGACTGGGGGTATATCATGTTGGGACTGGGTGCATATCATCTTGGGACTCGGGGTATATCATGTTGGGACTGGGGGTATATCATGTTGGGACTGGGGGTGTATTAGGTTGGGACTGGGGGTATATCATGTTGGGACTGGGGGTATATCATGTTGAAACTGGGGGTGTATCAGGTTGGGACTGGGGGTATATCATGTTGGGACTGGGGGTATATCATGTTGGGACTGGGGGTGGATCAGGTTGGGACTCGGGGTGTATCATGTTGGGACTCGGGGTATATCATGTTGGTACTGGGGGTATATCATGTTGGGACTCGGGGTATATCATGTTGGGACTCTGGGTATATCATGTTGGGACTGGGGGTATATCATGTTGGGACTGGGGGTATATCAGGTTTGGACTGGGGGTATATCATGTTGGGACTGGGTGCATATCATCTTGGGACTCGGGGTATATCATGTTGGGACTGGGGGTATATCATGTTGGGACTGGGGGTATATCATGTTGGGACTGGGGGTATATCAGGTTTGGACTGGGGGTGTATCAGGTTGGGACTGGGGGTATATCATGTTGGGACTGGGTGTATATCATGTTGGGACTCGGGGTGTATCAGGTTGGGACTGGGGGTATATCATGTTGGGACTGGGTGTATATCATGTTGGGACTGGGGGTGTATCAGGTTGGGACTGGGGGTGTATCATGTTGGGACTGGGTGTATATCATGTTGGGACTCGGGGTGTATCAGGTCAGGACTGGGGGTATATCATGTTGGGACTAGGGGTGTATCATGTTGGGACTGGGGGTGTATCAGGTTGGGACTGGGGGTGTATCATGTTGGGACTGGGGGTATATCATGTTGGGACTGGGGTATATCATGTTGGGACTGGGGGTATATCATGTTGGTACTGGGGGTATATCATGTTGGGACTGGGGGTATATCATGTTGGGACTGGGGGTATATCATGTTGGGACTGTGGGTATATCATGTTGGGACTGGGGGTATATCAGGTTGGGACTGGGGGTATATCATGTTGGGACTGGGTGTATATCATGTTGGGACTCGGGGTGTATCAGGTTGGGACTGGGGGTATATCATGTTGGGACTGGGGGTGTATCAGGTTGGGACTGGGGGTGTATCATGTTGGGACTGGGGATGTATCAGGTTTGGACTGGGGGTGTATCTGGTTGGGACTGGGGGTGTATTAGGTTGGGACTGGGGGTGTATCATGTTGGGACTGGGGGTGTATTAGGTTGGGACTGGGGGTGTATCAGGTCAGGACTGGGGGTATATCATGTTGGGACTGGGTGTATATCATGTTGGGACTCGGGGTGTATCAGGTTGGGACTGGGGGTATATCATGTTGGGACTGGGGGTGTATCAGGTTGGGACTGGGGGTATATCATGTTGGGACTGGGGGTGTATTAGGTTGGGACTGGGGGTATATCATGTTGGGACTGGGGGTATATCATGTTGGGACTGGGGGTGTATCAGGTTGGGACTGGGGGTATATCATGTTGGGACTGGGGGTATATCATGTTGGGACTGGGGGTGGATCAGGTTGGGACTCGGGGTGTATCATGTTGGGACTCGGGGTATATCATGTTGGTACTGGGGGTATATCATGTTGGGACTCGGGGTATATCATGTTGGGACTCTGGGTATATCATGTTGGGACTGGGGGTATATCATGTTGGGACTGGGGGTATATCAGGTTTGGACTGGGGGTATATCATGTTGGGACTGGGTGCATATCATCTTGGGACTCGGGGTATATCATGTTGGGACTGGGGGTATATCATGTTGGGACTGGGGGTATATCATGTTGGGACTGGGG
>NC_092156.1:11779288-11816788 GCF_045791955.1 Oncorhynchus clarkii lewisi | reverse complement strand
TGTGCTCAGGTACATGCAGTGTTTAAACTACTAGCACACAGCTCGGACACCCATGCATACGCCACAAGATCCATAATAAACCCCAGGAAGAGTAGCTGCTGCCTTGGCAGGAATTAATGGGGATCCCTAATAAACCCCAGGAAGAGTAGCTGCTGCCTTGGCAGGAACTAATGGGGATCCCTAATAAACCTCAGGAAGAGTAGCTGCTGCCTTGGCAGGAACTAATTGGGATCCCTATTAAATACAAATCTCAGTGCAATTAGCACTAGAGTCATGTCACTATTCTTTGCTACAGATATGTTCATGTCATCTTTACAATGTGACGAGATAGTCTAAACTCAGTCAGGAGACTCAGTTTACGAGAGCAAACTCTGAAACCATTGGCGTTTTATAGCCAGCTCTGAGGTCTCACTGCTGAGTCGAGAGCTTCTTTGATATGCTGAGGCATTCAGTATTTCTGAAAAAGTACCAGGTTACAGGGCCTCAGTTAAAAATGATTCAGACTGGCAAGCAACTGCAAATCCTACAGGTACGCCCCATGAAGGGCTCATGCTATTTACACAAGCATGGTCAATTTCTCTCTCTCCCTTCCTTCCTCTCTCTCTGTGAGAATGGTTGACACACAAACTGTGCAGAGGACATAGCTAAGGAAGGAGCCTTTAACACCTCATGCATTGTTTTTTAAAGATGCCCATACGCCTCCCTCTTTTTGTTAACGTGACTTGCCCTCTCTCTGTCCTCCTTCAGATCTGTCCACGGCCAAGAGGAAATTTGCAGAGTCTCTCAACGAGTTTAAGTTCCAGTGTATAGGAGATGCAGAAACGGATGACGAGATATGTATTGGTGAGCTCGCCCTGAGAAGCTTGTAGTTACACACTCAGCACCAGCATAAGCTCATCACCAGTGTCCAAATCGCGTAACAAAATGTGCTAGGGCAAAAACCAAAATGTGCACCATGGGGTGGCCCCGGGACAGAGTTTGAGAAACCCTGGTCTAGAGCAGGGATGGAACAATCAGTAGCTTGCTAGTTGAAAACACAACCTGCTCTAAAGCAAGCATGTCAACTAGGATTTCAAATGAATAACCTTGTTATGCAAAGTCACACTTGTTGAATGTTAGATTGTGTACAGTATGATCACTGGCTTATTATTTATTGTTAACCTCCCTCCCTCCCTCCCTCCCTCCCTCCCTCCCTCCCTCCCTCCCTCCCTCTCTCCACCCTGTCTGTCTGTCTGTCTGTCTGTCTGTCTGTCTGTCTGTCTGTCTGTCTCTAACCATCTACAGCAAAGTCTCTACAGGAGTTTGCTGGAGTGTTGCAGAACCTGGAGGATGAGAGGACACGGATGGTGAGTGTCAGATATACAGTGCATTCTGAAACTTTTCAGACCCATTGAATTTTGTTACGTTACAGCCTTATTCTAAAATTGATTAAAACATTTCCCCCTCAGCAATCTACACACAATACCCCATAATGACAAAGCTAAAACAGGTTTTAAGACATTTTTGCAAATGTATTATAAATAAAAAACAGAAATACCTTATTTACATAAGTATTCAGACCCTTTGCTATAAGACTCGAAATTGAGCTCAGGTGCATCCATTAAGCATCCTTGAGATGTTTCTACGACGTGATTGGGGTCCACCTGTGGTAAATTCAATTGATTGGACATGATTTGAAAAGGCACACACCTGTCTATATACGTTCCTACAGTTGACAGTGCATGTCAGAGCAAAAACCAAGCCATGAGGTCGAAGGATTTGTCCGTAGAGCTCCGAGACAGGATTGTGTTGAGGCACCGATCTGGGGAAGGGTACCAACAAATGTCTGCAGCATTGAAGGTCCCCAAGAACACAGTGGCCTCCATCATTCTTAAATGGGAGAAGTTTGAACCACCAAGACTCTTCCTGGAGCTGGTCGCCCAGCCAAACTGAGCAAATGGGGTAGAAGGGCCTTCGCCAGGGAGGTGACCAAGAACCCGATAGTCACTTTGACAGAGTTCTAGAGTTCCTCTGTGGAAATGGGAGAACCTTCCAGAAAGACAACCATCTCTGCAGCACTCCACCAATCAGGCCTTTATGGTAGAGTGGCCAGACGGAAGCCACTCCTCAGTAAAAGGCACATGACAGCCCACTTGGAGCTTTCCAAAATGCACCTAAAGACTCTCAGACCATGAGAAACTAGATGCTCTGGTCTGACGAAACCAAGATTGGCCTGAATGGAAACGTCACATCTGGAGGAATCCTGGCACCATCTACGGTAAAGCATGGTGGTGGCAGAATCATGCTGTGGGGATGTTTTTCAGTGGCAAGGACTGAGAGACTAGACAAGATTGTTGGAAAGATGAGCGGAGCAAAGTACAGAGAGGTAATTGATGAAAACCTGCTCAAGAGTGCTCAGGACCTCAGACTGGGGCGAAGGTTCACCTTCCAACAGGACAATGACACTAAGCACACAGCTAAGAAATACAATGCAAGAGTGGCTGCAGGAGTCTCTGAATGTCCTTGAGTCACCCAGCCAGAGCCCGGACTTGAACCTGATTTGAATATCTCTGGAGAGATCTGAAATTAGCTGTGCAGCAACACTCCCCATCCAACCTGACAGAGCTTAAAAATATCAGCAGAGGAGAATTTGAGAAACTCCCCAAATGCAGGTGTGCCGAGCTTGTAGCATCACCTGACAGAGCTGGAGAATCATACCCAAGAAGACTGGAGGCTGTAGTTACTGCTTCAACAAAGTACTGAGTAAAGGGTCTGAATACTTATGTAAATGTGATATTTCCGTTGTTAGTAAATTAGCACTCCTAAAAAACAGTTTTTGCTTTGTCATTATAGGGTATTATGTGTAAATTGATGAGGGAAAAAAACGATTTATTCAATTTTAGAATAAAGCTGTAATGTAACAAAATGTGGAAAAAGTCAAAGGGAGTGAGGTCCTGTGTGATCAGCTGTGTTGTGACTGATCGCTGCATCTCTGCTCAGATTGAAAATGCCAATGATGTGCTGATCATGCCGCTGGAGCGCTTCAGGAAGGAGCAGATCAGTGCTGCCAAGGTAAGGATATATTATGACTGGACCCCCTAGAAGGGTGAAATTGAGGCCCACAATAAGGGGCTTTACAGCATACTAATATTTATATTAGGCGGGACAGGCGGGAGGTGGGGGCACTCCGGTACAGTAGATGGCGCTAATGCACAATACCGTTGAATGCCAGCAGCCTATAAACCCCACAGAAGATGGGCACTGTTTTCCCGCAGTTCTGATAATAACTGCAAGGGCAGCTGTTCCGCAGACAGGATCGAAGGAAACTGTGCTAGTTTAGCCAGCTAGTCCTAAGGATTACTCTGATACATAGCAGGCGGGAGCGACACTGTGTGCTGGCTTGCTAACTAGCAAGCACTCTGTGTCGGTAACCATCAAGTACATGGTATTGCCCCAGCCTCCCACCTGCTGTGCTAGCGGGAGGCAGGAACAACTGGTAGACAGTGTCCTTTGGCCCTGCCTGTCGGGTAAGGTTTTCTCTTGTACACAGATGGCGGGAGGCAGGGGCGACCTCATGTGCTATCTAGCTAAATAGCAATGCATGAACCAATAGGATGCAAAGAGAGGGGGGGTGTTCATGAAGGACTTAATGGGATGCTCGAGGGGTGGCGTTCCTGCTGTGCAGGAATGCCCACATGCAGAAACGCCCCGAATTGCTGGTTGCAGTTGCACACTATTGGGGGGATCCCCCCACTAAAGGTCCTGTTAATCCTTACTATGGGGTCATTGTGTGATTTTACAATCCCTCGTAGATTATGAGGGGAATTATAGTCCTTATTGGGTCATGTAGCCATTTTATAATCCCTGTTTAGCCTTTGAAAGACAAAAAAACAACATATTTGTCTGTTACATTTGAACGTATCCACTGATTGTTAGGAAATGCACTGATCACTCAGATATGATCCGTTTCCCCTTCAGGTTGGCAGGTAACTGACTTTGTCCCGGTTGTGCCACTGCATACAGTTGAAGTTGGAAGTTTACATACACTTAGGTTGGAGTCATTAAAACTAGTTTTTTAACCACTCCACATATTTCTTGTTAACAAACTATAGTTTTGGCAAGTCGGTTAGGACATAATTTTTCCAACAATTGTTTACAGACAGATTATTTAATTTATAATTCTCTGTATCACAAGTTTAGAAGTTTACATACACTACGCTGACTGTGCCTTTAACTTCTTATGGATGCAGGGGCAGCATTGAGTAGCTTGGATGAAAGGTGCCCAGAGTAAACGGCCTGCTCCTCAGTCCCAGTTGCTAATACTGTATATGCATATTATTCGTATTGGATAGAAAACACTCGGAAGTTTCTAAAACTGTTTGAATGATGTATGTGAGTATAACAGAACTCATATGGCAGGCAAAACCCTGAGAAGAAATCCAAACAGGAAGTGGGAAATCTGAGGTTGGTCGATTTTCAACCCAGCCCCTATTGACGACACAGTGGGAAATTGGTTATGTTGCACTTCCTAAGGCTTCCACTAGATGTCAACCATCTTTAGAAACTTGAATGAGGCTTCTACAGTGTTGTGGAGCCGGATGGGAGCTGTTTGAGTCAGTGGTCTGGCAGAGAGCCAGGTCCTGGTCACGCGCATTTCACATGATAGCGACCTGCGTTCCATGGTATTTCTACAGACAATGGAATTCTCCAGTTGGAATGTTATTGAAGATTTATGATAACAACATCCTAAAGATTGATTCTATACTTAGTTTGACAAGTTTCTTTGACCTGTAATATAACTTTTTTAAGTTTTCGTGCGAAGTTCGGCTGGACCTGCACGAGCGTTTGGATTTGTGTACTAAATGCGCCAACAAAAGTAGCTACTTGGACATAAATAATGGATATTATCGAACAAATCAAGCATTTATTGTGGAACTAGGACTCCTGGGAGTGCATTCTGATGAAGATCGTCAATGGTAAGGGAACATTTATAATGTTATTTCTGATTTCTGTTGACTCCAACTTAGCCGATATATATATATTTTTCTGAGCACCGTCTCAGATTATTGCATGGTTAGCTTTTTCCGTAAAGTTATTTTGAAATCTGACACAGCGGTTGCATTAATGAGAGGTATATCTATATTTCCATGTCTAACAATTGTATTTATCAACATTTATAATGAGTATTTCTGTAAAATGGCTCTCTGCAATATCACCGGATGTTTTTGGAACTAGTGAACAATGCCAATGTATACTGAGATTATTTTATATAAATATGAACTTTATCAAACAAAACATACATGTATTGTGTAACATTAAGTCCTATGAGTGTCATCTGATGAAGATAATCAAAGGTTAGTGATTCATTTTATCTCTATTTGTGCTTTTTGTGACTTTTTGTGACTTTTCTGTGAGTTGGTGGTGACCTAACATAATCGTTTGTGGTGCTTTCGCTGTAAAGCCGATTTGAAATCGGACACTGTGGTGGGATTAACAACAAGATTACCTTTAAAACGGTATAAAATACATGTATGTTTGAGGAATTTTAATTCGATTTCTGTTGTTTTGAATTTGGCGCCCTGCACTTTCACTGGCTGTTGTCATATCGATCCCGTTAACGGAATTGCAGCCCTAAGAAGTTTAAACAGCTTTGAAAATTCCAGAAAATTATATAATGGCTTTAGAAGCTTTTGATAGGCTAATTCACATAATTTGAGTCAATTGGAGGTGTACCTGTGGATGTATTTCAAGGCCTGCCTTCAAACTCAGTTCCTCTTTGCTTGACATCATGGGAAAATCAAAAGAAATCGCCAAGACCTCAGAAAATAAATTGTAGACCTTCACAAGTCCAAACGCCTGAAGTTACCACGCTCATCTGTACAAACAATAGTACGCAAGTATAAACACCATGGGATCACACAGCCGTCATAATGCTCAGGAAGGAGACGCATTCTGTCTCCTAGAGATGAACGTACTTTGAAGCAAAATGTGCAAATCAATCCCAGAACAACAACAAAGGACCTTGTGACGATGCTGGAGGAAACAGGTACAAAAGTATCTATATCCATAGTAAAAACGAGTCCTATATCGACATAACCTGAAAGGCCGCTCAGTAAGGAAGTTCAGGCCTTGCTGAAAGGCCGCTCAGCCACTGCTCCAAAACCGCCATAAAAAAAGCCAGACTACGGTTTGCAACTGCACATGAGGACAAAGATTGTAATTTTTGGAGAAATGTCCTCTGGTCTGATGAAACAAAAATAGAACTGTTTGGCCATAATGACCATCGTTGTGTTTGGAGGAGAAAGGGGGAGGCTTTCAAGCCGAAGAACACCATCCCAACCGTGAAGCACGGGCTGACAGCATCATGTTGTGGGGGTGCTTTGCTGCAGGAGGGACTGGTGCACTTCACAAAATAAGGAAAATTATGTGGATATATTAAAGCAACATCTCAAGACATCAATCAGAAAATTAAAGCTTGGTCGCAAATGGGTCTTCCAAATGGACAATGACCCCAAGCACACTTCCAAAGTTGTGGCAAAATGGCTTAAGGACAACAAAGTCAAGGTATCGGAGTGGCCATCACAAGCCCTGACCTCAAACCTATAGAAAATCTGTGGGCAGAACTGAAAAAGCTGTGGGAGTAAGGAGGCCTACAAACCTGACTCAGTTACACCAGCTTTATCTGGAAGAATGTGTCAAAATTCACCCAACTTATTATAGGAAGCTTGTGAAGGGCTACCTGAAACGTTTGACGCTAGATAAACAATTTAAAGGCAATGCTACCAAATACTAATTGAGTGTATGCAAACTTCTGACCCACTGGGAACGTGATGAAAGAAATAAAAGCTGAGATAAATCATTCTGTCTACTATTATTCTGACATTTCACATTCTTAAAATAAAGTGGTGATCCTAACTGACCTAAGACAGAATGTTTACTAGGATTAAATGTCAGGATTTGTGAAAAACTGAGTTTAAATGTATTTGGCTAAGATGTATGTAAACTTCCGACTTCAACTGTATAAGTTATATGTTTGTAGGGTAGACTATGTAATGTATGCACTGCAGGGAGGAGCATCCCTCTATTAAATCACCATTGATGACCGCATTCAGAGATCTCCCTACACTACCTCAGTGTGTCTAAATTGCTCTTAGCTCTGCCTGCCAGAGCTGAGTGATAAGTATGTGATAAGACACTGCCTCCACCTGGCCAATAATGGTAATACATGAAGGGCTTTATCAGGATTTAGCTGGTTGATTGTTAATGAAGAAAGGTAACAGACATCATATTGAGAGTGATATTAAATTGATTTAACTTTGTGAATGTACTTCACACCATGAAGCCTAAGTTAGAAGGATGTGTATGTTAATTGAATGTTTGAAGAATAATTGAGTGTTTGAAGGATACTTTAACTCAAAAAGCCTACATTGAAACGTAGGTCAGTTCTATCCGGGATCCTTGGGAAGTCCCTACCCTAAACCCTAACCCTACCCTAACCTTAATCTTAACCATAACCTGTACTTAACCTTAACCATTCAACATTTCAACTTCAATGGGGGATAGGGATATCCCAAGGATCCCGGATAGCACGGCCTTGAAGCATGTCAAAAGTGTATAACAGCCATGATGCAGGTACATTTATTATGAAGGGTTAGAGCTAAAAGAATGACTTTAGTTTGCTATATTATGATGCTTCGAAGTGATGTGTTGAGCAGCTGTTGTGGTCATTCTTTTCTGTGAAGGGTTGATTGGTTCTACTTCCTGTGGAAACTGGCTGGTTTTGAAAAGCTGGGTCATGTGACTGGGTGGACAGGGATGATGACATCACTCAGTAGCAGGTGTGGACACAGTCAATGTGCCCCAGGGTGATGAGTACTGTACTGTGTGTTAGTACTGACACACCCTGTTATGTCTGTATGTCTGTCTGTGGATGACCTCAACACCAGAGGTTCAGTATAAAGTGGTCGATTGTTTTCCCACCAGCTGTGAGCTGTCTCTGTTGGTTTCAGCAGCCCTAGAGGACTTGTGATTTCAACCTGTGTCTCACAACATGTGCTTCCAGGTTTGTCGGTGAAGCTGAGCTCTGGACATACCAATAATACCCACGACTCTTGAAAAATTATGTTCTGTTGGAAGCTACACTCTCAGAAAAAGGGATCCAAAAGAGTTCTTCAGCTGTCCCCATAGGAGAACCATTTTGGTTCCAGGTAGAACCCTTTTGGGTTCCATGTAGAACCGTCTGTGGAAAGGATTCTAGATGGAACCAGAAAGGGTTCCACATGGAACCAAACGTGGTTCTTCAAAGGTTTGTCCTATTAGGACAGCTGAAGAATCCTTTCAGGTTCTAGATGGCACCCATTTATCTAAGAGTGTAGCAGTGATGATGCCAAAACAGAGATCTATTGCTGCTTTTCGACTGTAACACCAGTGTTACACTAGTGTATACACCCTTATGATATACTAGGGGCATTGTGTTTCCAAAGCTGGGGCTGACAGTGAGAACTTGTAAAAAGCAGAATTAACAACCCTGCATAATCAAAACGGTTGCTTTGTGAGAAGGTGTTAAGGTCCACAGTTAGCCATTGTTATGTAAATTTAAGCTGCAGTACCAGTGGCTTGGCTTTGGCCCCAAGTGAGACAAGTCCATCGGAGCCACGGGCCAGTAAAGCATGGGTGCTGGCCCGCGTAGATTGAAACAAAACAAGTCTGAGTCTTTTGGGTATAACACCAGGTTAAATCCTTTTTGGAAATGGGCCATATGTCTGATATAGTAGTCTCCTTAAAGAAAGAGGTCTTCTGACCTCAATTGGGCTTCCTGGTTAATTAAAAATAAACATTGCTGTGTGTGGTGTCCAGGACTTTAGAGGAAACAAAGTGAAGGTTGGTGACCTTTTTACTGATGTCTCACAGGAAGCCAAGAAGAAATATGACAAAGAGACGGAGAAGTACTGTGCTGTACTGGAGAAGCACCTGAGTCTATCAGCAAAGAAGAAAGAAGCACATCTCCATGAAGTAAGCACAACCTTTCCCTTGCTGCAGTAAGTCCATGTTTCCATGAAGTAAGCACAACCTTTCGCTTGCTGCAGTAGGTCCATGTTTCCATGAAGTAAGCCCACACCTTTCCCTTGCTGCAGTAGGTCCATGTTTCCATGAAGTAAGCACACACCTTTCCCTTGCTGCAGTAGGTCCATGTTTCCATGAAGTAAGCACACATATTTCGCTTGCTGCAGTAGGTCCATGTTTCCATGAAGTAAGCACACACCTTTCGCTTGCTGCAGTAGGTCCATGTTTCCATGAAGTAAGCACACACCTTTCGCTTGCTGCAGTAGGTCCATGTTTCCATGAAGTAAGCACACACCTTTCCCTTGCTGCAGTAGGTCCATGTTTCCATGAAGTAAGCACACACCTTTCCCTTGCTGCAGTAGGTCCATGTTTCCATGAAGTAAGCACACACATTTCGCTTGCTGCAGTAGGTCCATGTTTCCATGAAGTAAGCACACACCTTTCCCTTGCTGCAGTAGGTCCATGTTTCCATGAAGTAAGCACACACCTTTCCCTTGCTGCAGTAGGTCCATGTTTCCATGAAGTAAGCACACACCTTTCGCTTGCTGCAGTAGGTCCATGTTTCCATGAAGTAAGCACACACCTTTCGCTTGCTGCAGTAGGTCCATGTTTCCATGAAGTAAGCACACATCTTTCGCTTGCTGCAGTAGGTCCATGTTTCCATGAAGTAAGCACACACCTTTCGCTTGCTGCAGTAGGTCCATGTTTCCATGAAGTAAGCACACACCTTTCGCTTGCTGCAGTAGGTCCATGTTTCCATGAAGTAAGCACACACCTTTCGCTTGCTGCAGTAGGTCCATGTTTCCATGAAGTAAGCACACACCTTTCGCTTGCTGCAGTAGGTCCATGTTTCCATGAAGTAAGCACACACCTTTCGCTTGCTGCAGTAGGTCCATGTTTCCATGAAGTAAGCACACACCTTTCGCTTGCTGCAGTAGGTCCATGTTTCCATGAAGTAAGCACACACCTTTCGCTTGCTGCAGTAGGTCCATGTTTCCATGAAGTAAGCACACACCTTTCGCTTGCTGCAGTAGGTCCATGTTTCCATGAAGTAAGCACACATCTTTCGCTTGCTGCAGTAGGTCCATGTTTCCATGAAGTAAGCACACACATTTTGCTTGCTGCAGTAGGTCCATGTTTCCATGAAGTAAGCACACACCTTTCGCTTGCTGCAGTAGGTCCATGTTTCCATGAAGTAAGCACACACCTTTCGCTTGCTGCAGTAGGTCCATGTTTCCATGAAGTAAGCACACACCTTTCGCTTGCTGCAGTAGGTCCATGTTTCCATGAAGTAAGCACACACCTTTCCCTTGCTGCAGTAGGTCCATGTTTCCATGAAGTAAGCACACACCTTTCGCTTGCTGCAGTAGGTCCATGTTTCCATGAAGTAAGCACACACCTTTCGCTTGCTGCAGTAGGTCCATGTTTACCTTTAAGTGTTCATGTGTTTGTGAGTTGTCTCACTTCAATCCTGAGGTGATGTGTGTGTCCTGAACGTTAGTTCCAACAGAGTCACGTGTGTGTTGTGCAGGCAGACAGTCAGGTGGACCACGTGCGGCAGCATTTCTATGAGGTGTCTCTGGAGTATGTGTTCAAGGTGCAGGAAGTCCAGGAGAGGAAGATGTTTGACTTCGTAGAGCCGGTGAGTGAGAATGCCAACCGCCCTCAGCATCTGCTGTATTTTACTGTATACTGCTTAGGGTTGCATAACTCAAGTACCTTTCCCAAAACGTCCAGATTTTCCAGAAATCCTTTTTGAAAGACGTATTTTCTGCTTATTCCCTCCTGAACCTTCCAACCAGGATTTCTGGAAAACCTGGGAATTTGGGGAAAGGTACTGGAGTTTTGCAACCCTACGATTGTGACTGTTCTACTGTTAATGTTCTACTGTTACTGTTCTACTGTTACTGTACTACTGTTACTATACTACTGTTACTGTTACTGTTCTACTGTTACTATACTACTGTTACTGTACTACTGTTACTATACTAATGTTACTGTTCTACTGGTACTGTACTACTGTTACTATACTACTGTTACTGTACTACTGTTACTATACTACTGTTACTGTTACTGTTCTACTGTTACTGTTCTACTGTTACTATACTACTGTTACTGTTCTACTGTTACTGTTCTACTGTTACTATACTACTGTTACTGTTCTACTGTTACTGTTCTACTGTTACTATACTACTGTTACTATACTACTGTTCCTGTTACCGTTATACTGTTACTATACCACTGTTACTGTTATTCTGTTACTATACTACTGTTACTGTTCTACTGTTACTGTTACTGTTCTACTGTTACTATACTACTGTTACTGTTACTGTTACTGTTATACTGTTACTATACTACTGTTACTGTTACTGTTACTGTTATACTGTTACTATACTACTGTTACTCTTATACTGTTACTATACTACTGTTACTGTTACTGTTCTACTGTTACTGTTCTACTGTTACTGTTCTACTGTTACTGTACTACTGTTACTATACTACTGTTACTGTACTACTGTTACTATACTACTGTTACTGTTACTGTTCTACTGTTACTGTTCTAATGTTACTATACTACTGTTACTGTTCTACTTTTACTGTTCTACTGTTACTATACTACTGTTACTGTTCTACTGTTACTGTTCTACTGTTACTATACTACTGTTACTGTTCTACTGCTACTATACTACTGTTACTGTACTACTGTTACTATACTACTGTTACTGTTCTACTGTTACTGTTCTACTGTTACTATTCTACTGTTACTGTTCTACTGTTACTGTTCTACTGTTACTATACTACTGTTACTGTTCTACTGTTACTATTCTACTGTTACTGTTCTACTGTTACTGTTCTACTGTTACTATACTACTGTTACTGTTACTGTTATACTATTACTATACTACTGTTACTGTTATACTGTTACTATACTACTGTTACTGTTCTACTGTTACTGTTCTACTGTTACTATACTACTGTTACTGTTACTGTTCTACTGTTACTGTTCTACTGTTACTGTACTACTGTTATTGTACTACTGTTACTGTTCTACTGTTACTGTTCTACTGTTACTGTTCTACCGTTACTGTACTACTGTTACTGTTCTACTGTTACTGTTCTACTGTTACTATACTACTGTTACTGTTCTACTGTTACTATACTACTGTTACTGTTCTACTGTTACTATACTACTGTTATTGTTATTGTTCTACTGTTACTATACTACTGTTACTGTTCTACTGTTATTATACTACTGTTACTGTTACTGTAATACTGTTACTATACTACTGTTACTGTTATACTGTTACTATACTACTGTTACTGTTCTACTGTTACTGTACTACTGTTTCTGTTCTACTGTTACTGTTCTACTGTTACTGTACTACTGTTACTGTTCTACTGTTACTGTTCTACTGTTACTATACTACTGTTACTGTTCTACTGTTACTGTACTACTGTTACTGTTCTACTGTTACTGTTCTACTGTTACTGTACTACTGTCACTGTACTATTGTTACTGCTGTTACTACACTATTGTTACTGTACTATTGTTACTGTACTACTGCTACTGTACTATTGTTACTGTACTACTGCTACTGTACTATTGTTACTACTGTTACTTTACTACGGTGATTACTGTTTTTCTACTACTGTTACTGTACTATTGTTACTGTACTATTGTTACTGTACTATTGTTACTGTACTACTACTACTGTACTATTGTTACTGTACTACTGCTACTGCACTAATGTTACTGTACTACTGCTACTGTACTATTGTTACTACTGTTACTTTACTACGGTGATTACTGTTTTTCTACTACTGTTACTGCTGTTACTGTACTACAGTTACTTCACTACTGTTACTGTACTACAGTTACTTCACTACTGTTACTGTACTACAGTTACTTCACTACTGTTACTGTACAACTCAAATCAAATAAACTTTTATTGGTCACATACATGTGTTTAGTAGATGTTATTGGTCACATACATGTGTTTAGTAGATGTTATTGGTCACATACATGTGTTTAGTAGATGTTATTGGTCACATGCATGTGTTTAGTAGATGTTATTGGTCACATACATGTGTTTAGTAGATGTTATTGGTCACATACATGTGTTTAGTAGATGTTATTGGTCACATACATGTGTTTAGTAGATGTTATTGGTCACATACATGTGTTTAGTAGATGTTATTGGTCACATACATGTGTTTAGTAGATGTTATTGGTCACATACATGTGTTTAGCAGATGTTATTGGTCACATACATGTGTTTAGTAGATGTTATTGGTCACATGCATGTGTTTAGCAGATGTTATTGGTCACATACATGTGTTTAGCAGATGTTATTGGTCACATACATGTGTTTAGCAGATGTTATTGGTCACATACACGTGTTTAGTAGATGTTATTGGTCACATGCATGTGTTTAGCAGATGTTATTGGTCACATACATGTGTTTAGTAGATGTTATTGGTCACATACATGTGTTTAGCAGATGTTATTGGTCACATACATGTGTTTAGCAGATGTTATTGGTCACATACATGTGTTTAGCAGATGTTATTGGTCACATACATGTGTTTAGCAGATGTTATTGCTAGTGTAGCGATATGCTTGTTACTGTTCTACAGTTACTTTAGTCTATACAACTTTCATGCTCAATCACCTCATCTCTCTATGAAACAATGTAGATACGTGTACAGATGTAAGGTCTTAATTTCAGCCAGTTTACTACCGCAGGAAAATAATTCTGCTGCAACAGGAAATGTGAATTATTACAGTATGTGGATTATAATTAACAAATTTGTAGGGGTTGATACATTTTTCCTAAGGAAAAATCAAGTCTGAATTTTCAAAGTGGAAATGACAAACTTCAAAAAGCTTTTTTTTAACCTCAAATACACTTCAATTTCCTGCATTTCAGGAAAGTTCTCCTGCAACAGGGTCATCAAATTAAGATCCTACATATGTAGCTTTAGAATGTAGCTGACTACAAGTACCTTTGAAAGCAAATTAGAGTAGATTTGGTTGATTTCATTTAATTGAGTTGAGAGGAATGTTTCTCAACCGTGTTTCCTTTCCCTGTCATCCTCTACATCAATTCTAGTTGCTGGCATTCCTTCAAGGGCTGTTTACTTACTACCATCATGGTTACGAGCTGGCCAAAGACTTCAACCACTTCAAGACAGACCTCACCATCAGCATTCAGAATGTAAGATGCATGTTAATGCCATACATTACAGGCATGAGGTGCTGATCATATTTCATATTTTGCCAACCCAGTGGCCTTTCAAGGCAATAGCTCTAACCCAACACCTGTAGACAGTGGTCAATAGCCCTAACCCAACAACTGTAGACAGTGGTCAATAGCTCTAACCCAACAACTGTAGACAGTGGTCAACAGCCCTAACCCAACAACTGTAGACAGCGGTCAATAGCCCTAACCCAACAACTGTAGACAGCGGTCAATAGCTCTAACCCAACACCTGTAGACAGTGGTCAATAGCCCTAACCCAACAACTGTAGACAGCAGTCAATAGCCCTAACCCAACAACTGTAGACAGCGGTCAACAGCCCTAACCCAACAACTGTAGACAGTGGTCAATAGCTCTAACCCAACAACTGTAGACAGCGGTCAACAGCCCTAACCCAACAACTGTAGACAGCAGTCAATAGCTCTAACCCAACACCTGTAGACAGTGGTCAATAGCCCTAACCCAACAACTGTAGACAGAGGTCAATAGCCCTAACCCAACAACTGTAGACAGTGGTCAATAGCCCTAACCCAACACCTGTAGACAGTGGTCAATAGCCCTAACCCAACAACTGTAGACAGTGGTCAATAGCCCTAACCCAACAACTGTAGACAGTGGTCAATAGCTCTAACCCAACAACTGTAGACAGTGGTCAATAGCCCTAACCCAACACCTGTAGACAGTGGTCAATAGCCCTAACCCAACAACTGTAGACAGTGGTCAATAGCCCTAACCCAACAACTGTAGACAGTGGTCAATAGCTCTAACCCAACAACTGTAGACAGTGGTCAATAGCCCTAACCCAACAACTGTAGACAGTGGTCAATAGCTCTAACCCAACAACTGTAGACAGTGGTCAATAGCCCTAACCCAACAACTGTAGACAGCAGTCAATAGCTCTAACCCAACACCTGTAGACAGTGGTCAATAGCCCTAACCCAACAACTGTAGACAGTGGTCAATAGCTCTAACCCAACAACTGTAGACAGGGGTCAATAGCCCTAACCCAACACCTGTAGACAGTGGTCAATAGCTCTAACCCAACAACTGTAGACAGCGGTCAATGGCCCTAACCCAACAACTGTAGACAGCGGTCAATAGCCCTAACCCAACAACTGTAGACAGTGGTCAATAGCTCAGAAGGCAGGATGGTAGGTGGGATGTTTCCATCATTCTGTCTCCTCTCCTCCTGTTAAGACGCGGAACCGTTTTGAAAGCACCCGGTCTGAGGTGGAGTGTCTGATGAGGAAGATGAAGGAGAACCCCCATGAACACAAGAGCATCAGCCATGACACCATGGAGGGATATCTGTTTGTACAGGAGAAACGTGAGTGTCCCGTCCTGCTCTCTGTCTCTCTCACTCCTTTCTCGTTCTCCATCTCACTGTCTTTCACTCTCTCACACACACACAAGCACACACACACAGAAAGTTCTTTCTCTCTCTCATGATGCAATAAGGTCACATATCAGATCACTATTTAGTCATTTATTTTTACCATTTAGAAAAGTAGTACCAGTGTTGTTGTACAAATAGATTTGCATTTCCCCATAGAAACAACAAGAGTAATTGTATTCAGGATGAGACTCCAAGAGGTGACAAGGGCACTGAGCATGTGCAGTAATAAATTGGTAACCAAAACCATTTTTTCATTGCTCCCCCACTCTCTGCTTCTCTCTCTGCTTCTCTCTCTGCTACTGTCTCTGCTTTTCTCTCTGCTTCTCTCTACGCTTCTCTCTCTGCTTCTCTCTGCTTTTCTTTGCTGCTCTCTCTGCTTCTCTCTGCTTTTCTCTCTGCTTCTCTCTAAGCTTCTCTCTCTGCTTCTCTCTCTGCTTCTCTCTGCTTTTCTTTGCTTCTCTCTCTGCTTCTCTCTGCTTTTCTTTGCTTCTCTCTCTGCTTCTCTCTGCTTTTCTCTCTGCTTCTCTCTGCTTTTCTTTGCTGCTCTCTCTGCTTCTCTCTGCTTTTCTCTCTGCTTCTCTCTCTGCTTCTATCTGCTTCTCTCGGCTTCTCTCGGCTTCTCTCTCTGCTTCTCTCTGCTTCTCTCTCTGCTTCTATCTGCTTCTCTCGGCTTCTCTCTCTGCTTCTCTCTGCTTCTCTCTCTGCTTCTCTCTGCGTCTCTCTGCTTTTCTCTCTGCTTCTCACGGCTTCTCTCTGCTTTTCTCTCTGCCTCTGCTTCTCTCTGCTTTTCTCTCTGCTTTTCTCTCTGCTTCTCTCTGCTTTTCTCTCTGCTTTTCTCTGCTTCTCTCTCTGCTTTTCTCTCTGCTCCTCTCTGCTTCTCTCTGCTTTTCTCTGCTTCTCTATGCTTTTCTCTCTGCTTCTCTCTCTGCTTCTCTCTCTGCTTCTCTCTGCTTTTCTTTGCTTCTCTCTCTGCTTCTCTCTGCTTTTCTTTGCTTCTCTCTCTGCTTCTCTCTGCTTTTCTCTCTGCTTCTCTCTGCTTTTCTTTGCTGCTCTCTCTGCTTCTCTCTGCTTTTCTCTCTGCTTCTCTCTCTGCTTCTATCTGCTTCTCTCGGCTTCTCTCGGCTTCTCTCTCTGCTTCTCTCTGCTTCTCTCTCTGCTTCTATCTGCTTCTCTCGGCTTCTCTCTCTGCTTCTCTCTGCTTCTCTCTCTGCTTCTCTCTGCTTCTCTCTGCTTTTCTCTCTGCTTCTCACGGCTTCTCTCTGCTTTTCTCTCTGCCTCTGCTTCTCTCTGCTTTTCTCTCTGCTTTTCTCTCTGCTTCTCTCTGCTTTTCTCTCTGCTTTTCTCTGCTTCTCTCTCTGCTTTTCTCTCTGCTCCTCTCTGCTTCTCTCTGCTTTTCTCTGCTTCTCTATGCTTTTCTCTCTGCTTCTCTCTCTGCTTCTCTCTCTGCTTCTCTCTGCTTTTCTTTGCTTCTCTCTCTGCTTCTCTCTGCTTTTCTTTGCTTCTCTCTCTGCTTCTCTCTGCTTTTCTCTCTGCTTCTCTCTGCTTTTCTTTGCTGCTCTCTCTGCTTCTCTCTGCTTTTCTCTCTGCTTCTCTCTCTGCTTCTATCTGCTTCTCTCGGCTTCTCTCGGCTTCTCTCTCTGCTTCTCTCTGCTTCTCTCTCTGCTTCTATCTGCTTCTCTCGGCTTCTCTCTCTGCTTCTCTCTGCTTCTCTCTCTGCTTCTCTCTGCGTCTCTCTGCTTTTCTCTCTGCTTCTCACGGCTTCTCTCTGCTTTTCTCTCTGCCTCTGCTTCTCTCTGCTTTTCTCTCTGCTTTTCTCTCTGCTTCTCTCTCTGCTTCTCTCTCCTTTTCTTTGCTTCTCTCTCTGCTTCTCTCTGCTTTTCTTTGCTGCTCTCTCTGCTTCTATCTGCTTCTCTCGGCTTCTCTCTGCTTCTCTCTCTGCTTCTCTCTGCTTCTCTCTCTGCTTCTATCTGCTTCTCTCGGCTTCTCTCTCTGCTTCTCTCTGCTTCTCTGCTTCTCTCTGCATCTCTCTGCTTTTCTCTCTGCTTCTCACGGCTTCTCTCTGCTTTTCTCTCTGCTTCTCTCTACGCTTCTCTCTCTGCTTCTCTCTGCTTTTCTTTGCTGCTCTCTCTGCTTCTATCTGCTTCTCTCGGCTTCTCTCTGCTTCTCTCTCTGCTTCTCTCTGCTTCTCTCTCTGCTTCTATCTGCTTCTCTCGGCTTCTCTCTCTGCTTCTCTCTGCTTCTCTGCTTCTCTCTGCATCTCTCTGCTTTTCTCTCTGCTTCTCACGGCTTCTCTCTGCTTTTCTCTCTGCTTCTCTCTGCTTTTCTCTCTGCCTCTGCTTCTCTCTGCTTTTCTCTCTGCTTTTCTCTCTGCTTCTCTCTGCTTTTCTCTCTGCTTCTCTCTGCTTCTCTCTGCTTTTCTCTGCTTCTCTATGCTTTTCTCTCTGCTTCTCTCTCTGCTTCTCTGCTTTTCTCTCTGCTTCTCTCTCTGCTTCTCTCTCCTTTTCTCTCTGCTTTTCTCTCTGCTTCTCTTTCTGCTTCTCTCTCTGCTTTTCTCTCTCCTTCTCTCTCTGCCTATCTCTGCTTTTCTCTCTGCTTTTCTCTCTGCTTCTCTCTCTGCTTCTCTGCTTTTCTCTCTGCTTCTCTCTCTGCTTCTCTCTCTGCTTCTCTCTCCTTTTCTCTCTGCTTTTCTCTCTGCTCTCTCTCTGCTTCTCTATCTGCTTCTCTCTGCTTTTCTCTCTCCTTCTCTCTCTGCTTCTCTCTCTGCTTTTCTCTCTGCTTTTCTCTCTGCTTCTCTCTCTGCTTTTCTCTCTCCTTCTCTCTCTGCTTCTCTCTCTCCTTCTCTCTCTGCTTCTCTCTGCTTCTTTCTGCTTTACTCTCTGCTTCTCTCTCTGCTTCTCTCTGCTTTTCTCTCTCCTTCTCTCTCTGCTTCTCTCTGCTTCTCTCTCTGCTTCTCTCTCTGCTTTTCTCTCTGCTTCTCTCTCTGCTTTTCTCTCTGCTTATTCTCTGCTTCTCTGTTTGCTTCTCTCTGCTTCTCTCGCTTCCCTCTCTCAGGTTCTTTTGTGTCAACCTGGGTCAAGTACTACTGCACCTACCATCGAGAGCCCAAACGAGTCACCATGGTCCTGTTTGACCAGAAGTCTGGAGGCAAAGTGGTGTGTTGTCTGTTTGTTTCTACCCAGAATGCCACTCTGCCATGCCGTGGGACCATATAGTTGATGGAGCAGAGAGACAGAGAGTGAGAGAGAGAAGAGCGAGAATAGAGATAAATACAGTGCCTTGCGAAAGTATTCGGCCCCCTTGAACTTTGCGACCTTTTGCCACATTTCAGGCTTCAAACATAAAGATATAAAACTGTATTTTTTTGTGAAGAATCAACAACAAGTGGGACACAATCATGAAGTGGAACGACATTTATTGGTTATTTCAAACTTTTTTAACAAATCCAAAACTGAAAAATTGGGCGTGCAAGTTCAAGGGGGCCGAATACTTTCGCAAGGCACTGTAAATGTTGCCATTGCTCGCTCGCTTGTTTTGGCCTGTCAGCGATGATGCAGGGCTCTAATCTTGCCATGGGCGGCAGGTCATGGTACCGTGACTCAGGGCTGGCAGGGTTGACACACAGAGCTGGCAGCGGGACAGCCTCTCCTGCAGTGCCACTCTCAGACAGTAGTTAACACAGTGCCCATGCCAAGCCCAACATCTTGACAGGGATAAGTTCTGCTCTACTACACCCAAGTATAGGGGAGACTAGAGCCCCAACTACAGAGCCAACTCATCCAATTACCGCACACATGCATGCACGCACGCACGCACACACGCACACACACACACGCACACGCACGCACACACACACACACATGCGCGCGCGCGCACACGCACAGACACACACACACACAGAGAGAGAGAGAGAGCTCTCCAGAAACCACAGGGGCTTCTCCAACCCTCATGAACAGAGCCATAGACACATTAATTAGACACATTCATATTTAAGGCCTCCCAGTCACGATTTAAAGCAGAAATCATGTGTGACATTTGTCTCTAGAGGTTTGAATGACTGCAGTTGTTTTGGAGAAAACTGCCGATATACTGTTTAACACCAGGGAAATGAAAAGGTGTCAATAATAAATTGCCCAAGAAATATGCTTCAAATGTTGATTTCTTACATGGTGAAATGAATGACACATTACGTCTGTAAGTGTTCAGATCAGCATGAGATTCCCTTTTTTCATCCTATTTGTTGAGTATCGGTGGAATTATCGTAAAAGGCCAATATCTTCCGATAATATTGGTGAACCAATATGTCGGTCGGGCTCTACTCCTCATCTCACAGTTCCTTTCACACTGATTGAAGTGTACTGTGGAGAAAAGGATGGCAGAGAGAGGGAGATGGAGGAAGAGGAGAAAGGGCAGGAGAGGGGAGAGGACATGGGAGGAGAAGAGAGGAAGGATCAGAGAGGAGAGGACCTATCATTCGGAACACATCAGAGTTGTGGCTCGACGGTTCCTTTCTCAGGATTTACTGCCCTGTGTCTGCTAGGATCCTGTGTACAAACAGAGTAGTGACACTTCAAGTGCTAATGTAGTCCCTTTGAAGGAGGAGAGGAGAGGAAAGGAGAGGACAGGGGAGAAGAGGAGAGGGAAGGGGAGGAGAGTAGAGGAAAGGAGGAGAGGAAATGGGAGGGGTGAGAAGAAAGGGGAGGAGGGGGGAGAGGGGGAGAAGAGAGGAAAGGAGAGGAGAGGAGAAAAGAAAGGAGAAGAGAGAGAGGAGAGGAGAGAAAAGGGGAGGAAAGGAGAGGAGGAAAGGAAAGGAGAGAAGGAGAGGAAAGGAGAGGAAAGGGGGGACGAAGAGAGGAGAGGAAAGGAGAGGAGAACAGAGGAGAGGAAAGGAGAAGAGAGGAGAGGAAAGGAGAGGAAAGGGGGGACGAAGAGAGGAGAGGAGAAGAGAGAAGAGGAAAGGAGAGGAGAAGAGAGAAGAGGAAAGGAGAGGAAAGGGGGGACGAAGAGAGGAGAGGAAAGGAGAGGAGAACAGAGGAGAGGAAAGGAGAAGAGAGGAGAGGAAAGGAGAGGAAAGGGTAGACGAGGATAGGAAAGGAGAAGAGGGGAGGAAAGGAGAGGAAAGGGTAGACGAGGATAGGAAAGGAGAAGAGGGGAGGAAAGGAGAGGAAAGGGTAGACGAGGATAGGAAAGGAGAAGAGGGGAGGAAAGGAGAGGAAAGGAGGGACGAAGAGAGGAGAGGAAAGGAGAGGAGAACAGAGGAGAGGAAAGGAGAAGAGAGGAGAGGAAAGGAGAGGAAAGGGGGGACGAAGAGAGGAGAGGAAAGGAGAGGAGAGGAGAAGAGAGAAGGGGAAAGGAGAGGAGAAGAGAGGAGAGGAGGGATTGACAGTAGGGAGATGGGTTGTAAAATAGTTGCACTGGAATGATACATCTAAGCTTCCTACACATCTTTTCCTAGGTCCTTTGAGTCCGTCCATCCTAGTCCTTGTCCACAATTCACCGTAATGACACGGTTCCATACACGTTGGGAATGGATCTTCACATTGATTGAACTTGAATGTCATAAAATGTCTCTTCTTAAAGGTTGATTAAGGTCTCCCCTGTCTTTCAGGGAGAGGAGGAGAGCTTCACTCTGAAGTCCTGCACAAGGCGGAAGACGGACTCTATAGAGAAGAGGTTCTGTTTTGATGTGGAGGGCGTAGACAGGTGAGTCATTGCTGCTGTCTCATAGCTTGTTGTTACCCATTCCAACCACAGGGTGGTGCTGACAAGTCTTGCTGGGGCTGAGGCTGTGGCTGAGTGACTCGTGAGAGAGCTCAACACAAAGGATCTTAATGAGGATATGCAATCGCAAAATCCCAGTACACAGCTTGTCTCTTTAATGTTACATTAATTGCAGATGAAGATGAGGGGTAGTTTGAAATGCATTGTTCAACATTAAGATGAGGGGTGGTTTGAAATGCATTGTTCAACATTAAGATGAGGGGTGGTTTGAAATGCATTGTTCAACATTAAGATGAGAGTAGTTTGAAATGCATTGTTCAACATTAAGATGAGGGGTGGTTTGAAATGCATTGTTCAACATTAAGATGAGAGTAGTTTGAAATGCATTGTTCAACATTAAGATGAGAGTAGTTTGAAATGCATTGTTCAACATTAAGATGAGGGGTGGTTTGAAATGCATTGTTCAACATTAAGCCGTGCCTGTCCTGTGAACACTACAAGCTGCCTGGAGACATGAGAGAGAGAGAGATCATGAGAGATGTCTGCCTCCTCTCCTATCCAGGCCAGTCTTAGCAGAGTGTTGTCTGCCTGCAGTTAGAGCAGCAGAGCCTGTGCCTCCCTGATACTAGCTCTACTATGTCCACTACAGCCTCAGATCTCTCTCCACCGTCATCAGCCCATTCCTTCACTCAGTTCTCTTTATTTATTCATGATGTGTGTGTGTCCTCTGCCCAGTGTGTGTGTGTCCTCTGCCCAGTGTGTGTGTCCTCTGCCCAGTGTGTGTGTCCTCTGCCCAGTGTTTGTTTGTGTGTCCTCTGCCCAGTGTGTGTGTTTGTGTGTCCTCTGCCCAGTGTGTGTGTGTCCTCTGCCCAGTGTGTGTGTGTCCTCTGCCCAGTGTGTGTTTGTGTGTCCTCTGCCCAGTGTGTGTGTGTCCTCTGCCCAGTGTGTGTTTGTGTGTCCTCTGCCCAGTGTGTGTTTGTGTGTGCTCTGCCCAGTGTGTGTGTGTGTGTCCTCTGCCCAGTGTGTGTGTGTGTGTCCTCTGCCCAGTGTGTGTGTGTGTGTCCTCTGCCCAGTGTGTGTGTGTGTGTCCTCTGCCCAGTGTGTGTGTGTGTGTCCTCTGCCCAGTGTGTGTGTGTGTGTCCTCTGCCCAGTGTGTGTGTTTGTGTGTCCTCTGCCCAGTGTGTGTGTGTGTGTCCTCTGCCCAGTGTGTGTGTGTGTGTCCTCTGCCCAGTGTGTGTGTTTGTGTGTCCTCTGCCCAGTGTGTGTGTGTGTCCTCTGCCCAGTGTGTGTGTGTGTGTCCTCTGCCCAGTGTGTGTGTTTGTGTGTCCTCTGCCCAGTGTGTGTGTGTGTGTGTCCTCTGCCCAGTGTGTGTGTGTGTCCCCTATACCCAGTGTGTGTGTTTGTGTGTCCTCTGCCCAGTGTGTGTTTGTGTGTCCTCTGCCCAGTGCGTGTTTGTGTGTCCTCTGCCCAGTGCGTGTTTGTGTGTCCTCTGCCCAGTGCGTGTTTGTGTGTCCTCTGCCCAGTGTATGTGTTTGTGTGTCCACTGCCAAGTCAAATTTCAAATCAAATCAAATTTATTTATATAGCCCTTCGTACATCAGCTGATATCTCAAAGTGCTGTACAGAAACCCAGCCTAAAACCCCAAACAGCAAGCAATGCAAGTGTAGAAGCACGGTGGCTAGGAAAAACTCCCTAGAAAGGCCAAAACCTAGGAAGAAACCTAGAGAGGAACCAGGCTATGTGGGGTGGCCAGTCCTCTTCTGGCTGTGCCGGGTGGAGATTATAACAGAACACGGCCAAGATGTTCAAATGTTCATAAAGGACCAGCATGGTCCAATAATAATAAGGCAGAACAGTTGAAACTGGAGCAGCAGCACGGCCAGGTGGACTGGGGACAGCAAGGAGTCATCATGTCAGGTAGTCCTGAGGCATGGTCCTAGGGCTCAGGTCCTCCGAGAGAGAGAAAGAAAGAGAGAATTAGAGAGAGCACACTTAAATTCACACAGGACACCGAATAGGACAGGAGAAGTACTCCAGATATAACAAACTGACCCTAGCCCCCCGACACATAAACTACTGCAGCATAAATACTGGAGGCTGAGACAGGAGGGGTCAGGAGACACTGTGGCCTCATCCGAGGACACCCCCAGACAGGGCCAAACAGGAAGGATATAACCCCACCCACTTTGCCAAAGCACAGCCCCCACACCACTAGAGGGATATCTTCAACCACCAACTTACCATCCTGAGACAAGGTGTGTGTGTCCCCTCTGCCCAGTGTGTGTGTTTGTGTGTCCTCTGCCCAGTGTGTGTGTGTGTGTGCGTCCTCTGCCCAGTGTGTGTGTGTGCGTCCTCTGCCAGTGTGTGTGTGTGTGTCCTCTGCCCAGTGTGTGTGTTTGTGTGTCCTCTGCCCAGTAGGTGTGTGTTTGTGTGTCCTCTGCCCAGTGTGTGTGTGTGTGTGTGTGTGTGTGTGTGTGTCCTCTGCCCAGTGTGTGTGTGTGTGTGTCCTCTGCCCAGTGTGTGTGTTTGTGTGTCCTCTGCCCAGTGTGTGTGTTTGTGTGTCCTCTGCCCAGTGTGTGTGTTTGTGTGTCCTCTGCCCAGTGTGTGTGTCCCCTCTGTCCAGTGTGTGTGTGTGTCCCCTCTGTCCAGTGTGTGTGTGTGTGTGTCCTCTGTCCAGTGTGTGTGTGTGTGTCCCCTCTGTCCAGTGTGTGTGTGTGTGTCCCCTCTGCCCAGTGTGTGTGTGTGTGTGTCCCCTCTGTCCAGTGTGTGTGTGTGTGTGTGTGTCCTCTGCCCAGTGTGTGTGTGTGTGTGTGTCCTCTGCCCAGTGTGTGTGTGTGTCCCCTCTGCTCAGTGTGTGTGTGTGTGCGTGTGCGTGTGTGTGTTTATGAGTGCGTGTGTGTGTGTGTGTTTATGTGTGCGTGTGTGTGTGTGTGTTTATGAGTGCGTGGGCGTGTGTGTGTGTGTGGCGCGGATGTGTGGTTTGAAGCAGGACTGTATTGACAGCTGATGGTGAGCCTGTATCAGTGTGTGTGTGTGTGTGTGTTGCAGGTCGGGGGTGATCACCATGCAGGCTCTATCGGAGGAAGACCGCAGGCTGTGGATGGAGGCTATGGATGGGAGAGAACCGGTATGTTGCCACGGTTACACACCCATCCTGCGTGTGTGTGTATATGTGTGTGTGTGTGTGTGTGTGTGTATATGTGTGTCACAGGAATTCCAAGCGTAATCTCAGGTTCTTTTTGTATTAGTTCGTATGTACAGGATACACATGGTATACACCATCCAATCAAATGCTGACTTACAGGTTCCTTCTGGACAATGCATCAACAATAAGAAATAAGAAAGATAAGAATACGAACATAAAGTAAATGACAGAAGAATGGAATAAACATGTTAACATTTATTATAATACAGGAAGACACAATTTAGAGTAAAATATTTACACGTGTATTGTTTTGTAGAAGGGGGGAGTGTTTAAATTGTACAGTATTTAGATAATCATAATAAGAACCTGGTAGCAGCAGGTGTGTATGTGTAGCATGAATGTGTGTGTGTGTGTATGAGTGTAAACATGAGTGTTAAGGCTCGTAGAATCACAGCAGGTGGTCAGTCCAGTTCAAGTGTTCAGCAGTCTGATGGCTTGTAGATAGAAATGGTCTCTGAGTCCATCGGTTGGTATCAGACCTCGTGCTCCGCTACCGTCTGCCTGGTGGTAAGGGAGTGAACAGCTACCGTCTGCCTGGTGGTAAGGGAGTGAACAGCTACCGTCTGCCTGGTGGTAAGGGAGTGAACAGCTACCGTCTGCCTGGTGGTAAGGGAGTGAACAGCTGGCGTCTGCCTGGTGGTAAGGGAGTGAACAGCTACCGTCTGCCTGGTGGTAAGGGAGTGAACAGCTGGCATCTGCCTGGTGGTAAGGGAGTGAACAGCTGGCGTCTGCCTGGTGGTAAGGGAGTGAACAGCTGGCGTCTGCCTGGTGGTAAGGGAGTGAACAGCTACCGTCTGCCTGGTGGTAAGGGAGTGAACAGCTGGCGTCTGCCTGGTGGTAAGGGAGTGAACAGCTACCGTTTGCCTGGTGGTAAGGGAGTGAACAGCTACCGTCTGCCTGGTGGTAAGGGAGTGAACAGCTACCGTCTGCCTGGTGGTAAGGGAGTGAACAGCTACCGTCTGCCTGGTGGTAAGGGAGTGAACAGCTACCGTCTGCCTGGTGGTAAGGGAGTGAACAGCTACCGTCTGCCTGGTGGTAAGGGAGTGAACAGCTGGCGTCTGCCTGGTGGTAAGGGAGTGAACAGCTGGCGTCTGCCTGGTGGTAAGGGAGTGAACAGCTGGCGTCTGCCTGGTGGTAAGGGAGTGAACAGCTACCGTCTGCCTGGTGGTAAGGGAGTGAACAGCTGGCGTCTGCCTGGTGGTAAGGGAGTGAACAGCTGGCGTCTGCCTGGTGGTAAGGGAGTGAACAGCTACCGTCTGCCTGGTGGTAAGGGAGTGAACAGCTACCGTCTGCCTGGTGGTAAGGGAGTGAACAGCTACCGTCTGCCTGGTGGTAAGGGAGTGAACAGCTACCGTCTGCCTGGTGGTAAGGGAGTGAACAGCTACCGTCTGCCTGGTGGTAAGGGAGTGAACAGCTGGCGTCTGCCCGACGGTACTGGAGTGAACAGCTGAACGTCAGCTCCTTCAGGAAGCCTCTTGAATCAGTAGGCTCTATTGGAGGAAGACCGCAGGCTGTGGTTTCTCCATAGATGCCAATGTGCTGTTCTACTGCACAGCGACCAGGTCGTCTGACATGCTCTGTCCAACCGTGTTTTATTACATCATGGTGTACATGGGGTTACGTAAGTACAGCTTGTGTTCAGTACACAGATAGGTGTTTGAGACTGGTGGTGCTGGCGGTAAAGCTAAGCGGTGTAACCGTGGTAACCTGGCGTTTCTGTTCCTTCCAGGTCTATAACTTAAACAGAGACAGCCAAAGTGAAGGCAGTAAGTGACTCATTGGTATTCATTACCTTTACTCTACCATCTGTCCAGATCAATGCACACTGATAATTGATGGGATTCATTTTCTTCTTTACCTCTGTTTCTCTCTCTCTTTTTCTCCCTCCCTCCCTCCCTCCCTCCCTCCCTCCCTCCCTCCCTCCCTCCCTCCCTCCCTCCCTCCCTCCCTCCCTCCCTCCCTCCCTCCCTCCCTCCCTCCCTCTCTCCCTTCCTCTCTCTCCATGTCACAGTGGTCCAGCTGGACGTGGTTGGCTTCAACGTGGTGAAGAAGTTCATCTATGCTGTGGAGACCAGAGGTATTGAACTAAGGCTGGGTTGCTTACAGCCCACACTGGTGTCATCGGGCAGTGAATCTTATAGGTCCTATAATATCTTTATATACAGTGCTTTCGGAAAGTATTCAGACCCCTTGACTTTTTCCACATTTTGTTACGTTACAACTTTATTTTAAAATTGATAAAAATATTTTTTCCCCTTATCAATGTACACACAATACCCCATAATGACAAAGATAAAAGTGTTTTTTAGAAATGTTAGCTAATCTGTTCAAAATAACAAAAAACTCAAATATCACATTTACATAAGTATTCAGACCCTTTGCTCAGTACTTTATTGAAGAACCTTTGGCAGTGATTACAGCCTCGAGTCTTCTTGGGTATGATTCTCCAGCTCTGTCAGGTTGGATGGGGAGCGTTGCTGCACATCTATTTTCAGGTCTCTCCAGAGATGTTTGAACGGGTTCAAGTCCGGGCTCTGGCTGGGCCACTCAAGGACATTCAGAGACTTGTCCCGAAGCCACTCCTACGTTGTCTTGGCTGTGTGCTTAGAGTCATTGTCCTGTTGGAAGGTGAACCTTCGCCCCAGTCTGAGGTCCTGAGCTCTCTGAGCAGGTTTTCATCAAGGACCTCTCTGTACTTTGCTCTCTTCATCTTTCCCTCGATCCTGACTAGTCTCCCCCTGTCCCTGTCACTGAAAAGCAACCCCACATCATGCTTCACCGTAGGGATGGTGCCAGGTTTCCTCCAGATGTGTTCAGGCCAAAGAGTTCAATCTTGGTTTCATCAGACCAGAGAATCTTGTTTCTCATGGTCTGAGAGTCTTTAGGTGCCTTTTGGCAAACTCCAAGCAGCCTGTCATGTGCCTTTTACTGAGGAGTGGCTTCCGTCTGGCCATTCTACCATAAAGGCCCAATTGGTGGAGTGCTGCAGAGAAGGTTGTCTTTCTGGAAGTTTCTCCCATCTTCACAGAAGAACTCTAGAACTCTGTCAGAGTGACCATCGTGTTCTTGGTCACGTCCCTGACCAAGGCCCTTCTACCCCATTTGCTCAGTCTGGCCAGACGGCCAGCTCTGGTAAGAGTCTTGGTGGTTCAAACTTCTTCCATTTAAGAATGATGGAGGCCACTGTGTTCTTGGAGTCCTTCAATGTTTCAACACAATCCTGTCTTTGAGCTCTACGGACAATTGTCCTTATGGGGTATTGTGTGTAGATTGCTGAGGAAAATGTTTTATTTCATCCATTTTAGAACATGGTTGTAACGTAACAAAATGTGGAAGAAGTCAAGGGGTCTGAATACTTTTCTGTGTCTCTGTTCTGTTCCCTCCCACAGGCATCGATGAGCAGGGTCTGTACAGGATTGTTGGGGTGAACTCCAGAGTACAGAAACTACTGGGTCTTGCCATGGGTAAGACAGAGATATCTTAGAGTAGAGAGAGAAAGAGAGAGAGAGCGAGAGAGAGAAAGACAGCGAGAGAGAAAGACAGCGAGAGAGTGAGGGAGAGAGCAAGAGAGAGAGCGAGAGAGAGACAGGGAGAGAGGGAGAGAGAGAGACAGAGAGAGAGAGAGACAGAGAGAGAGGGCTAGAGAGAGAGCCAAAGAGATAGAGAGAGACGGAGAGAGACAGAGAGAGAGAGAGAGAGACAAAGAGAGAGGGCTAGAGAGAGAGCCAAAGAGATAGAGCCGGAGAGAGACAGAGAGAGAGAGATAGAGAGGGCGAGAGAGATACAGAGAGAGAGAGAGAAAGAGAGCGAGAAAGTGACCAGATTGAACAAATCCAAACAGGTTTTGGGGAAATTTGGGAGAAAGATTGAAGGGAATCTATTTCATATTTATGCAGTAGTTTTGTTTACACAACCTCCACTCACACACACACCTGTCTTATTCTGATAGCTGTAAACCTCTGCCTGTAAGGGCAGTCTATACTGTAGCAGAAAACCATCCTGTGAGTTTAAGTGACTAGCTATGGGGAATAGCTAGATAATTTATGACACTACATAAA
This sequence comes from Oncorhynchus clarkii lewisi, assembly GCF_045791955.1. Taxonomy (NCBI): domain Eukaryota; kingdom Metazoa; phylum Chordata; class Actinopteri; order Salmoniformes; family Salmonidae; genus Oncorhynchus; species Oncorhynchus clarkii. The sequence goes on along the minus strand of NC_092156.1, from coordinate 11,788,106 downwards.
TAATGCAAAAGGAGTTCATTTACTGTAGATATACTAGCTCTGAGACTGACAGACAGAGATGGAGGAGGAGATACTGTAGCTCTGAGACATGGAGGAGGAGATACTGTAGCTCTGAGACTGACAGACAGAGACATAGAGGAGGAGATACTGTAGCTCTGAGACTGACAGACAGAGTCATGGAGGAGGAGATACTGTAGCTCTGAGACATAGAGGAGGAGATACTGTAGCTCTGAGACTGACAGACAGAGACATAGAGGAGGAGATACTGTAGCTCTGAGACTGACAGACAGAGTCATGGAGGAGGAGATACTGTAGCTCTGAGACTGACAGACAGAGACATGGAGGAGGAGATACTGTAGCTCTGAGACATAGAGGAGGAGATACTGTAGCTCTGAGACTGACAGACAGAGACATGGAGGAGGAGATACTGTAGCTCTGAGACTGACAGACAGAGACATGGAGGAGGAGATACTGTAGCTCTGAGACATGGAGGAGGAGATACTGTAGCTCTGAGACTGACAGACAGAGACATGGAGGAGGAAATACTGTAGCTCTGAGACTGACAGACAGAGACATAGAGGAGGAGATACTGTAGCTCTGAGACTGACAGACAGAGACATGGAGGAGGAGATACTGTAGCTCTGAGACTGACAAACAGAGACATAGAGGAGATACTGTAGCTCTGAGACTGACAGACAGAGACATGGAGGAGGAGATACTGTAGCTCTGAGACTGACAAACAGAGACATAGAGGAGATACTGTAGCTCTGAGACTGACAGACAGAGACATGGAGGAGGAGATACTGTAGCTCTGAGACTGACAAACAGAGACATGGAGGACGAGATACTGTAGCTCTGAGACTGACAGACAGAGACATGGAGGAGGAGATACTGTAGCTCTGAGACTGACAGACAGAGACATGGAGGAGGAGATACTGTAGCTCTGAGACATAGAGGAGGAGATACTGTAGCTCTGAGACTGACAGACAGAGACATGGAGGAGGAGATACTGTAGCTCTGAGACTGACAGACAGAGACATGGAGGAGGAGATACTGTAGCTCTGAGACATGGAGGAGGAGATACTGTAGCTCTGAGACTGACAGACAGAGACATGGAGGAGGAAATACTGTAGCTCTGAGACTGACAGACAGAGACATAGAGGAGGAGATACTGTAGCTCTGAGACTGACAGACAGAGACATGGAGGAGGAGATACTGTAGCTCTGAGACTGACAGACAGAGACATGGAGGAGGAGATACTGTAGCTCTGAGACTGACAAACAGAGACATAGAGGAGATACTGTAGCTCTGAGACTGACAGACAGAGACATGAAGGAGGAGATACTGTAGCTCTGAGACTGACAAACAGAGACATAGAGGAGATACTGTAGCTCTGAGACTGACAGACAGAGACATGGAGGAGGAGATACTGTAGCTCTGAGACTGACAGACAGAGACATGGAGGAGGAGATACTGTAGCTCTGAGACATAGAGGAGGAGATACTGTAGCTCTGAGACTGACAGACAGAGACATGGATGAGGAGATACTGTAGCTCTGAGACTGACAGACAGAGACATGGAGGAGGAGATACTGTAGCTCTGAGACATGGAGGAGGAGATACTGTAGCTCTGAGACTGACAGACAGAGACATGGAGGAGGAGATACTGTAGCTCTGAGACATGGAGGAGGAGATACTGTAGCTCTGAGACTGACAGACAGAGACATGGAGGAGGAGATACTGTAGCTCTGAGACTGACAGAGACATAGAGGATGAGATACTGTAGCTCTGAGACTGACAGACAGAGACATGGAGGAGGAGATACTGTAGCTCTGAGACTGACAGACAGAGACATGGAGGAGGAGATACTGTAGCTCTGAGACTGACAGACAGAGACATGGAGGAGGAGATACTGTAGCTCTGAGACTGACAAACAGAGACATAGAGGAGATACTGTAGCTCTGAGACTGACAGACAGAGACATGGAGGAGGAGATACTGTAGCTCTGAGACATAGAGGAGGAGATACTGTAGCTCTGAGACTGACAGACAGAGACATGGAGGAGGAGATACTGTAGCTCTGAGACTGACAGACAGAGACATGGAGGAGGAGATACTGTAGCTCTGAGACATGGAGGAGGAGATACTGTAGCTCTGAGACTGACAGACAGAGACATGGAGGAGGAGATACTGTAGCTCTGAGACTGACAGACAGAGTCATGGAGGAGGAGATACTGTAGCTCTGAGACATAGAGGAGGAGATACTGTAGCTCTGAGACTGACAGACAGAGACATAGAGGAGGAGATACTGTAGGTCTGAGACTGACAGACAGAGACATGGAGGAGGAGATACTGTAGCTCTGAGACTGACAAACAGAGACATGGAGAAGGAGATACTGTAGCTCTGAGACTGACAAACAGAGACATAGAGGAGATACTGTAGCTCTGAGACTGACAGACAGAGACATGGAGAAGGAGATACTGTAGCTCTGAGACTGACAAACAGAGACATAGAGGAGATACTGTAGCTCTGAGACTGACAGACAGAGACATGGAGGAGGAGATACTGTAGCTCTGAGACTGACAAACAGAGACATAGAGGAGATACTGTAGCTCTGAGACTGACAGACAGAGACATGGAGGAGGAGATACTGTAGCTCTGAGACTGACAAACAGAGACATGGAGGACGAGATACTGTAGCTCTGAGACTGACAGACAGAGACATGGAGGAGGAGATACTGTAGCTCTGAGACTGACAGACAGAGACATGGAGGAGGAGATACTGTAGCTCTGAGACATAGAGGAGGAGATACTGTAGCTCTGAGACTGACAGACAGAGACATGGAGGAGGAGATACTGTAGCTCTGAGACTGACAGACAGAGACATGGAGGAGGAGATACTGTAGCTCTGAGACATGGAGGAGGAGATACTGTAGCTCTGAGACTGACAGACAGAGACATGGAGGAGGAAATACTGTAGCTCTGAGACTGACAGACAGAGACATAGAGGAGGAGATACTGTAGCTCTGAGACTGACAGACAGAGACATGGAGGAGGAGATACTGTAGCTCTGAGACTGACAGACAGAGACATGGAGGAGGAGATACTGTAGCTCTGAGACTGACAAACAGAGACATAGAGGAGATACTGTAGCTCTGAGACTGACAGACAGAGACATGGAGGAGGAGATACTGTAGCTCTGAGACTGACAAACAGAGACATAGAGGAGATACTGTAGCTCTGAGACTGACAGACAGAGACATGGAGGAGGAGATACTGTAGCTCTGAGACTGACAGACAGAGACATGGAGGAGGAGATACTGTAGCTCAGAGACATAGAGGAGGAGATACTGTAGCTCTGAGACTGACAGACAGAGACATGGAGGAGGAGATACTGTAGCTCTGAGACTGACAGACAGAGACATGGAGGAGGAGATACTGTAGCTCTGAGACATGGAGGAGGAGATACTGTAGCTCTGAGACTGACAGACAGAGACATGGAGGAGGAGATACTGTAGCTCTGAGACATGGAGGAGGAGATACTGTAGCTCTGAGACTGACAGACAGAGACATGGAGGAGGAGATACTGTAGCTCTGAGACTGACAGAGACATAGAGGAGGAGATACTGTAGCTCTGAGACTGACAGACAGAGACATGGAGGAGGAGATACTGTAGCTCTGAGACTGACAGACAGAGACATGGAGGAGGAGATACTGTAGCTCTGAGACTGACAGACAGAGACATGGAGGAGGAGATACTGTAGCTCTGAGACTGACAAACAGAGACATAGAGGAGATACTGTAGCTCTGAGACTGACAGACAGAGACATGGAGGAGGAGATACTGTAGCTCTGAGACTGACAGACAGAGACATGGAGGAGGAGATACTGTAGCTCTGAGACATAGAGGTGGAGATACTGTAGCTCTGAGACTGACAGACAGAGACATGGAGGAGGAGATACTGTAGCTCTGAGACTGACAGACAGAGACATGGAGGAGGAGATACTGTAGCTCTGAGACATGGAGGAGGAGATACTGTAGCTCTGAGACTGACAGACAGAGACATGGAGGAGGAGATACTGTAGCTCTGAGACATGGAGGAGGAGATACTGTAGCTCTGAGACTGACAGACAGAGACATGGAGGAGGAGATACTGTAGCTCTGAGACATGGAGGAGATACTGTAGCTCTGAGACTGACAGACAGAGACATAGAGGAAGAGATACTGTAGCTCTGAGACATAGAGGAGGAGATACTGTAGCTCTGAGACATGGAGGAGGAGATACTGTAGCTCTGAGATTGACAAACAGAGACATAGAGGAAGAGATACTGTAGCTCTGAGACTGACAGACAGAGACATGGAGGAGGAGATACTGTAGCTCTGAGACATAGAGGAGGAGATACTGTAGCTCTGAGACTGACAGACAGAGACATGGAGGAGGAGATACTGTAGCTCTGAGACTGACAGACAGAGACATGGAGGAGGATATACTGTAGCTCTGAGACTGACAGACAGAGACATGGAGGAGGAGATACTGTAGTTCTGAGACTGACAAACAGAGACATAGAGGAGATACTGTAGCTCTGAGACTGACAGACAGAGACATGGAGGAGGAGATACTGTAGCTCTGAGACTGACAGACAGAGACATGGAGGAGGAGATACTGTAGCTCTGAGACTGACAGACAGAGACATGGAGGAGGAGATACTGTAGCTCTGAGACTGACAGACAGAGACATGGAGGAGGAGATACTGTAGCTCTGAGACTGACAAACAGAGACATAGAGGAGATACTGTAGCTCTGAGACTGACAGACAGAGACATGGAGGAGGAGATACTGTAGCTCTGAGACATAGAGGAGGAGATACTGTAGCTCTGAGACTGACAGACAGAGACATGGAGGAGGAGATACTGTAGCTCTGAGACATAGAGGAGGAGATACTGTAGCTCTGAGACTGACAGACAGAGACATAGAGGAGGAGATACTGTAGCTCTGAGACTGACAGACAGAGACATGGAGGAGGAAATACTGTAGCTCTGAGACATGGAGGAGGAGATACTGTAGCTCTGAGACTGACAGACAGAGACATGGAGGAGGAAATACTGTAGCTCTGAGACATGGAGGAGGAGATACTGTAGCTCTGAGACTGACAGACAGAGACATGGAGGAGGAGATACTGTAGCTCTGAGACTGACAGATAGAGACATGGAGGAGGAGATACTGTAGCTCTGAGACATAGAGGAGGAGATGATGTAGCTCTGAGACTGACAGACAGAGACATGGAGGAGGAGATACTGTAGCTCTGAGACTGACAGACAGAGACATGGAGGAGGAGATACTGTAGCTCTGAGACTGACAGACAGAGACATGGAGGAGGAGATACTGTAGCTCTGAGACTGACAAACAGAGACATAGAGGAGATACTGTAGCTCTGAGACTGACAGACAGAGACATGGAGGAGGAGATGCTCTAGCTCTGAGACTGACAAACAGAGACATAGAGGAGATACTGAAGCTCTGAGACTGACAGACAGAGACATGGAGGAGGAGATACTGTAGCTCTGAGACTGACAAACAGAGACATGGAGGACGAGATACTGTAGCTCTGAGACATAGAGGAGATACTGTAGCTCTGAGACTGACAGACAGAGACATGGAGGAGGAGATACTGTAGCTCTGAGACATAGAGGAGGAGATACTGTAGCTCTGAGACTGACAGACAGAGACATGGAGGAGGAGATACTGTAGCTCTGAGACTGACAGATAGAGACATGGAGGAGGAGATACTGTAGCTCTGGGACATAGAGGAGGAGATGCTGTAGCTCTGAGACTGACAGACAGAGACATGGAGGAGGAGATACTGTAGCTCTGAGACATGGAGGAGGAGATACTGTAGCTCTGAGACTGACAGACAGAGACATGGAGGAGGAGATACTGTAGCTCTGAGACTGACAGACAGAGACATAGAGGAGGAGATACTGTAGCTCTAAACCTGACAGACAGAGACATAGAGGAGGAGATACTGTAGCTCTGAGACATGGAGGAGGAGATACTGTAGCTCTGAGACTGACAGACAGAGACATGGAGGAGGAGATACTGTAGCTCTGAGACTGACAGACAGAGACATAGAGGAGGAGATACTGTAGCTCTGAGACTGACAGACAGAGACATGAAGGAGGAGATACTGTAGCTCTGAGACTGAGTAATGATGACATCTATCCTCTCTGTATAACAGATCCTAAAACCTGTGCTGACGTGGAGCTGGACAGTACAGAATGGGAGATCAAGACCATCACCAGTGCAATCAAGTTCTACCTCAGGTACGGTACTGTGAAGTTCTACCTCAGGTACGGTAATGTGACGTTCTACCTCAGGTACTGTACTCTGAAGTTCTACCTCAGGTACGGTAATGTGAATCCGTTCACAGGTCCAGTCTTGGAGATGACTGAACATAGTAAATATACAGCCCTCTGTTGGTACTGCTGTGTGAATAGTATAATAATGCTGCAGAGAGAGAGAGAGAGAGAGAGAGAGAGAGAGAGAGAGAGAGAGAGAGAGAGAGAGAGAGAGAGAGAGAGAGAGAGAGAGAGAGAGAGAGAGAGAGAGAGAGAGAGAGAGAGAGAGAGAGAGAGAGAGAGAGAGAGAGAGAGAGAGAGAGAGAGAGAGAGAGAGAGAGAGAGAGAGAGAGAGAGAGAGAGAGAGAGAGCTGAGAGCATGTGGTTGTGTAGTATGGTCACGGCCTGCTGAGTGGAGCTAGAGGCAGTAACTAGAGGCAGAGCAGTGATGTATCTAGAGGCAGAGCGGTGATGTATCTAGAGGCAGAGCAGTGATGTATCTAGAGGCAGAGCGGTGATGTATCTAGAGGCAGAGCAGTGATGTATCTAGAGGCAGAGCAGTGATGTATCTAGAGGCAGAGCAGTGACTAGCTGTGCTCACTCACCTGAATGACCTGCGGCCTGTAGATCTAGCCCAGTCAAACAACCACCCAGGGCCCATTGATATCTATGGGAGTCATTAATCTGCCCCCCACTGTGCCTCTGGCCTAAACACCTCAGGGCTCGCTACAGAGCCATAGGGCTCACCCAGGCTGGGTCTTAGAGCCAGGGAGAGGAGAGAGCAATGGGGAGAGAGCCGGGGGAGTGGAGGTGGCCAAGAACCAAAGGGTAGAGGAGAGAGCAATGGGGAGAGAGCCGGTGGAGTGGAGGTGGCCAAGAACCAAAGGGTAGAGGAGAGAGCAATGGGGAGAGAGCCGGGGGAGTGGAGGTGGCCAAGAACCAAAGGAAAGGATAAAGGGCCATGGGGGAGGGGAAAGTAGAGAGGGTGATGGGGGAGACTGCTATTAACAGGGAGATCCACGTAGAAACAGCCCAAGCTTTTGCCTCCCTAAAGGAGAGGAAAATCAGCCTGATGGGTGGAGGGCCACAACTCTTTGTCTCTCTCTCTGCTTGCCACTGTACTCATTGACTCTGTGTCTTCCTTCCTCACAGAATGCTGCCTGCACCCCTCATGACTTATCAGTATCAAAGGAGCTTCATCAAGGCAGCCAGTAAGTCATTTTCCCCCTCCTCTTCCCTCTCTGTCTCTCTCTCTCGTTCCATCCTACTCTCTCTCAATTCAATACAATTCAATTCAAGGGCTTTATTGGCATGGGAAACATGTGTTAACATTGCCAAAGCAAGTGAGGTAGATAATATATAAAGTGAAAAACAATAAAAATTAACAGTAAACATTACACATACAGAAGTTTCAAAACAATAAAGACATTACAAATGTCATATTATATATATACAGTGTTTTAACAATCTCTCTCTCTCTCTCTCTCTCTGCCTCTCTCTCTCTCTCTCTCTCTCTCTCTCTCTCTCTCTCTCTCTCAATTCAATTCAAGGGGCTTTATTGGCATGGGAAATGTGTTAACATTGCCAAAGCAAGTGAAATAGATAATAAACAAAAGTGAAATAAACAATAAAAATTAACAGTAAACATTACACATACAGAAGTTTCAAAACAATAAAGACCTTACAAATGTCATATTATGTATATTTACAGTGTTATAACGATGTACAAATGGTTAAAGGACACAAGATGAAATAAATAAGCATAAATATGGGTTGTATTTACAATGGTGTTTGTTCTTCACTGGTTGCCCTTTTCTCGTGGCAACAGGTCACAAATCTTGCTGCTGTGATGGCACACTGTGGAATTTCACCCAGTAGATATGGGAGTTTTTCAAAATTGGGTTTATTTTCGAATTCTTTGTGGATCTGTGTAATCTGAGGGAAATATGTGCCTCTAATATGGTCATACATTGGACAGGAGGTTAGGAAGTGCAGCTCAGTTTCCACCTCATTTTGTGGGCAGTGTGCACATAGCCTGTCTTCTCTTGAGAGCCATGTCTGCCTACTGCGGCCTTTCTCAATAGCAATGCTCACTGCTCATTTTTGCAGAATTCTGCAGTTTCAACTTGGTGTTTGTCCCATTTTGTGAAATCTTGGTTGGTGAGTGGACCCCAGACCTCACAACCATAAAGGGCAATGGGCTCTATGACTGATTCAAGTATTTTTAGCCAGATCCTAATTGGTATGTTGAATTTTATGTTCCTTTTGATGGCATAGAATGCCCTTCTTGCCTTGTCTCTCAGATCGTTCACAGCTTTGTGGAAGTTACCTATGGCGCTGATGTTTAGGCCAAGGTACAGTGGGACAAAAAAGTATTTAGTCAGCCACTAATTGTGCAAGTTCTCCCACTTAAAAAGATGAGAGAGGCCTGTAATTTTCATCATTGGTACACTTCAACTATGACAGACAAAATGAGAAAAAAAAA
>NC_092156.1:11774288-11776788 GCF_045791955.1 Oncorhynchus clarkii lewisi | reverse complement strand
CAAATCTTGCTGCTGTGATGGCACACTGTGGAATTTCACCCAGTAGATATGGGAGTTTTTCAAAATGTGATTTGTTTTGGAATTCTTTGTGGATCTGTGTAATCTGAGGGAAATATGTCTCTCTAATATTTACCACCACAGACAGATCCCGGCACTAAGACCGCACTCAGCCAACTGTATAAGGGAATAATCAAACAGGAAACCACTCACGCAGAGGCGGCGCTCCTAGTGGACGGAGACTTTAATGCAGGGAAACTTAAATCAGTTCTACCAAATCTCTATCAACACGTTAAATGTGCAACCAGAGGGAAAAAGATTCTAGATCACCTGTACTCCACACACAGAGATGCCTACAGAGCTTTCCCTCGCCCTCCGTTTGGTAAATCCGACACCAATTCTATCCTCCTGATTCCTGCTTATAAGCAAAAATGAAATCAGGAAGCACCAGTGACTGGATCTATAAAAAAAATGGTCAGATGAAGCAGATGCTAAACTACAGGACTGTTTTGCTAGCACAGACTGGAACATGTTCCGGGATTCTACTGATGACATTGAGGAATACACCACATCAGTCGCTGGCTTTATCAATAAGTGCATTGAGGACGTCATCCCCACAGTGACTGACGAGACAGCCTATAGGGAGGAGGTCAGAGACCTGGCCGTGTGGTGCCAGGTCAACAACCTCTCCCTCAACGTGATCAAGACAAAGGAGATGATTGTGGACTACAGGAAAAGGAGGACCGAGCACGCCACCATTCTCATCAACAGGGCTGTAGTGGAGCAGGTTGAGAACTTCAAATTCCTTGGTGTCCACATTACCAACAAACCAACATGGTCCAAGCACACCAAGACAGTTGTGAAGAGAGCACGACAAAGCCTATTCCCCCTCAGGAAACTAAAAAGATTTGGTGTGGGTCCTGAGATCTTCAAACGTTTCTACAGCTGCAACATCGAGAGCATCCTGACCGGTTGCATCACTGCCTGGTACGGCAATTGCTCGGCCTCCGACCGCAAGGAACTTCAGAGGGTAGTGCATATGGCCCAGTACATCACTGGGGCAAAGCTGCCTGCCATTCAGGACCTCTTATACCAGGCGGTGTCAGAGGAAGGCCCTAAAAATTGTCAAAGACCCCAGCCACCCTAGTCATAGACTGTTCTCTCTACTACCGCATGGCAAGCGGTATCGGAGTGCCAAGTCTAGGACAAAAAGGCTTCTCAACAGTTTTTACCCCCAAGCCATAAGACTCCTGAACAGGTAACCAAATGGTTACCCAGACTATTTGCATTGTGTGTCCCCCATCCCTCTTTTACGCTGCTGCTACTCTCTGTTTATCTTATATGCATAGTCACTTTAACTATACATTCATGTACATACTACCTCAATTAGCACAACTAACTGGTGCCCCTGCACATTGGCTACCTGGACTATCTGCATTGTGTCTCGCCACCTGCCACCCGCCACCCGCCAACCCCTCTTTTACGCTGTTGCTACTTTCTGTTTATCATATATGCATAGTCACTTACCCACATCTACATGTACATACTACCTCAATCAGCCTGACTAACCGGTGTCTGTATATAGCCTTGCTACTGTTATTTTCAAATGTCTTTTTACTGTTGTTTATTTCTTTACTTACCTACACACACACACACACACATACTTTTTTTTCTCCGCACCATTGGTTAGAGCCTGTAAGTAAGCATTTCACTGTACACCTGTTGTATTCGGCACACGTGACAAATAAACTTTGATTTGATTTGATAATATGATCATACATTTGGCAGGAGGTTAGGAAGTGCAGCTCAGTTTCCACCTCATTTTGTGGGCAGTGTGCACCTAGCCTGTCTTCTCTTGAGAGCCATGTCTGCCTACGGCGGCCTTTCTCAATTGCAAGGCCATGGTCATTGAGTCTGTACATAGTCAAAGCTTTGCTTAAGTTTGGGTGTCACAGTGGTCAGGTATTCTGCCACTGTGTACTCTCTGTTTAGGGCCAAATAGCATTCTAGTTTGCTCTGTTTTTTTGTTAATTCTTTCCAATGTGTCAAGTCAAGTCAAGTCAAATCTTTTTGTTTTCTCATGATTTGGTTGGGTCTAATTGTTCTGCTGTCCTGGGGCTCTGTGGGGTGTGTTTGTGTTTGTGAACAGAGCCCCAGGACCAGCTTGCTTAGGGGACTCTTCTCCAGGTTCAATTCTCTGTAGGTAATGGCTTTGTTATGGAAGGTTTGGGAATCGCTTCCTTTTAGGTTGTCGTGCTGATGTTTAGACCTCTTTCTCTCTGTCTCTCTCTCTCTCTCTGGCTCTCTCTTTCTCTGCCTCTCTCTCTCTCTGTCTCTCTCTCTCTGTCTCTCTCTGTCTCTCTCTTTCTCTGCCTCTCTCTCTCTCTGTCTCTCTCTGTCGCTCTCTCTCTGGCTCTCTCTCTGTCTCTCTCTCTGTCTCTCTCTGGCTCTCTCTTTCTCTGGCTCTCTCTTTCTCTGCCTCTCTCTCTCTCTGTCTCTCTCT